>NC_050203.1:31301451-31602580 GCF_013141755.1 Anopheles stephensi | reverse complement strand
CACACATTTAGTAGCCGGTGCACAAGTGCTCCCGTGTGGGCTTTTTCATTTTTGTCAAATTTTCATCACCTCCTCCTAGTGGGCACGGAAAGAAAACAGTGGAGCAGTGGAGAAGCATAATGATGCTAAAGTGTGCAATGAGATGAAAGAAAACACGCGACTTTCGGTGGGGAGGTTTAGTGAAATCGTTTTTTGAAGTGGTATGTTACAAATTCGTCTATCAAATAGATTGTTGTATTTAATTGGAGTTAAATTGCAGTAATTTTGTTGTTAATTTAGTTTAATGTTTGATGTTAAATTTTACATAAATTATCTAGATTGTTTCCTGAAGTATTTGCTGCTAATGTGTGTAATCGAAACATATTCAATTTTAACAACATCATCATCAAGATCATGTGACCTAGCGATTTTATTCTTCTTCCTTGGCACTTCAACCTTGAAAAGTCTCGTTCTGCCATTTCTCGTTTACTGTGACTTAATTTTAGCCGTAGAAAAGTAGTCAGCGATCTGGAGGTTCGGAGATGCGATCTGGATGGGATTTGAACCCATCCGGCGCAGCTGTCGCCTCTGCGACGGGCCGCCCCAAACTAGCGATCTACTGAGCTATTAGTTGTGTCTTCTCTTTAAGGACAAAGAATTAAAGCTATATCAATCTATTCGGAGTAAATATGGTCCAAATAGTCGAAGAATCGGAATTAAAGACACATCCGTTTATCCATGATTTAGATCCATGAGCTAAGAAATTGGAAATTAGCAGGAACTTCCTGGTGATTTTCCGAAACCGTTCCAAAGATGAAAACTACTTATGAGGAACTGAATATGACCACTCAATAGACCCTTCTAAATGGAACAGAATTCAATGAGGAAAGCCCCAGGATTCAAGTATCAGAACATTCGTTCACTGTCAATGTCTTGAACATCCTGGTCAAGAAGGACTCTTGCATACAAAATAGATACAAAGATGCTTTCCGAGAGCTCTCGGCAGAGAGCTGAAGTCTTTGATAATTCGAATATTTTACTCCATATCTCTTTACCTCTAGCTCTGGGGCTTTACGATCGGATCTGTTGCTGTTTCGTCTTAGCTACAGAAAGATTAGATAAGGTCCTAGGATAACGGATGACATAGAAAGTTATGTTAGGCCACTGTCGAGTTCTACTAATAGTCTCTTCGTAAGTCGCCGTACGATCTCACCATGTTACAGAGAATTAGACTCGCCAGGCTTGTCATGTCATGAGAATGCCACCAGTTTATCCAGCTCGTAACGTTCTTTTAACCTTGAGTGGAAGGCTCAAACTGAAGCTGAGTGATAGCGTTGATGCGTCCGCCAGAACGGCCCGGATAATCGATTGGCAGACGACGGTATTGAACCGTGAGCGGTCTCGAGGATTGTTGCAGCAGGCCAAGACAACGAATCGGTTGCAGCGCCGCATAAGTAAGTAAGTCAGTCAACACAAACAAATACAAACAACTAACTTTCTAAAGCTTTTGAACCTTAGTCGATGTTGCTTAACTCCATCAAATCTGCATTTGCTGCCCCTAAACAGAGATTTGATCTGCTGTGTGTAATATTATGATGTAACCAGTGCATTTTCGAAACCACAACAGTTTTACCGTTTTTTTTTTTGACTTCACACCAAAATGCAGCTAATAATAGCTTTTCACATTTATCGAGGCGCTATCGTTTCCCTAATGACAATAGCAGAAGTGATACGCCACTGAGGGACTTACTAAAGAATAGAGTGCCTAGCATTTGTAAGGCACGATTGCTTGTGGTTTCTTCATTCATGCCCTCCCGTGAATGCCATTAAAGAAAGTAAAATGCTAAAAGCACTCTAAGTTGGTCAGGTGAAAAATTGCCCCGAACGGGTCTCGACGGCACCCCCAGCGGTGTCGACGTTTAGGCCCGAAAAAAAGTCGTCACCTCTGTCTCGCAGACCCACGACACTGTGTTCCTTCCATTAATATGCAGCGTACGTACGGGGATGGATCATCAACAAAAAAAACCCTGCCTTAACGCTTCCGAACTGGAAAACTATGCATCACAACCGACGATGAAGAAATAAAACGTACTTCCTTTCGTACGGGGCGTACGGTCGTGCGATCGAAATCACGCAAAAGAAATAAAAGTAAGAGCGGCGGGTTCGGTCATAATTATACTAATAACACCTTATTCTTGACGCGGTGGCTTTCACACCGGACCACGCGCTCGTCATCGCCGTTTGTCGAGCAGGGAAATAGGTCGCCGATGTTGTACAACGCCGTACCGCAACTACGATTGCTTTCTACGGGTTGTGTTTTCGTTGACATGCAACGAGCCACCTGAAAACGGAAAGAGCAAAAATACATTTCCATCGCTTTACAAGAAACATACCGCCACTTGGCACGAAAATTTGTCAGCCCCGAAAGACATCGTCACATTTTGAGGTTTCTTTTCCGGCTCCGGGTAAGACACCGGTGTATTGTCCGACGATGACCGGTTGCGAAGGCTATCGGAAAGATCTGGTGGATTTCGCCAGCTTATAGGTAGTCATTAACACGTAAGATTAAATAGTAGTTGAAGGATGTATTTTTTAGGAGAAAAGCAATCTAATAAGTAAATTTAAAATCTACACCAACGTTACGAAAGCTAAAGCATTAATCCCCATATGCAACAATTGTAAGCAATCATGGAGGTGAATGAGCCCCAGACAGTTATTATACTAAATCGAACAAACTTTCATCGGAAAGCACGGTAACAGTCATTCCCAATAATGATTCCAAAACTTTGGAAACTATTCTTCTAATCAGGCACAGCCACAGGTAACCTAACCTAACTAGCGAAATTGACCTTAATGTTGTACGCTGCCAGAGCTCGAACCCATCGAACTGTGAAACCGAAGCAGAACAACTACTGTTCCAGCACGCTTCTTCCGTAAGTGGTACTTAGCGAAACTTCTCGATAACAATTCTTGGCAGAGCGCACGTAAGATTTGCCTTCCACCGAACTTTTCACCATATGTTAACGATATTACTGAGCGAATGCGAGTGCCCTAAACGCAGACACCGATAAGTTCCATCCAACCGTCGCCACATTAAGCCACACTGGTGAGAACACCGTTCGTACCACGTAACCGTATGCATACAGTACGCACATTCTGTCAATTAGTGCACGTTTGCTCACCTGGAGATCGAGTAGTGCCACCACGTACAGTTGCAGCAATATAAATGCAATATTCGGATCGTTGACGCTGTTGTAGTAAATGTGCACGTACACGGCAATCCCTTCACCCCGTGGTACAACAATTTGTGCAATGGTGAGCAGAGCGGCGAATGTGCTTTGCTATGATATGCACTAATTGACAATTATTTAAATGCAATCTTGACTGTATTCGTACAGTCGAGGTGGTAATCGCATCGATGCACACGGGCGCTGTAAGACGTGATGAGGGATGGTGGTTAACAACGTGATGTAAAGTAGAGCAGTGCTGTAGCCTGTTTAATACAGCATTTCACACGGAACAACACGTTCCTCCCGATCCTGACAGCTGCTTGACGCTTACACGTTCCGAGTGTCCAAAAAGCCCCGTCAGTTAAAGCATTAAAGTAAACAGAACCGAACAGGCATTCGAGCCATTGCTTTGACTGATCATCCTCTGCCAGGGTTATTATTTCACTGAGCATCCACTGAGGGCAGCAAGGTTCTGTAAATCTCATTTCAACGTCGAGTCGGATAACGCAAAATGAATAATGACAGACAAATAAAACATCCAGCCTCATTCGAACGCTTGGGCCGTTCTGGGTTGGTCAATGCTGCCAATTACACGCACCAGCGTTAAGGGTGTGAAAATGCTCGCAGTTATTGATAGTTTGATTTTTCCCACCTGCGTACTGTGTGTTTGTGTGTGAGTAATTTTCAGCTGCCCGGAGGGCTTTCAAAAGCTGTACCGGGGAGCTAGAGCTACGCCGGCTACGGTGAGAAAAGGCAGAGAAGCAGATTATCATTACTCATCGCTCGGCCCCGGAGTTCCGAAACGCTATAGCGGATGTAATCTTCACACCATATGATGCCTCCCGGCGATTGGTGTGCGTTTTGGTGATTGAAGTGACCATTATCGGAATGATAAGCGACATTCTGCTTACCATATAGCCATATAGCCGGCTTGGTACTACAATTCACTATCATTTTTCAAAGACGTTTCAACGTTCGGGGAAAGCTTTTCCAAGAACGTTATTCATTCGTCATAGAATAAGCTTGCCTAAGGGGATCGTAGGGGCGGTCCGGTGGCCGAGGCGACATCGGCGCCGGTCTTCACACGGCAGGGCCGGGGCTCAAATCCCATCCAGACCGCCTCCCCGTACGAAAGGCTGACTACTTTTCTACGGGTAAAATTAAGTCACAGAAAGCCAGAAATGGCAGGCCGAGACCTCTCGAGGTTGTAGTGCCACAGAAGAAGAAGAAGGGGATCGTAATTCAAAAGGAATTCAACGGGTCTCTCTCGCACATTTTCCTACCCCATGTGGATGAAGGTATGCAATCCGCAGCAAGCAGCAAGAAATACACCATTCGGTCGAGCCATTCACCACAAGTTTGAAACAGCGCCTAAATGTAGGCAATTCGCAATGCATCTCTTGTACGTTTTATGAGCAGATAGACATCATTCGGCGCGTTTAATGTTTTTTTCCCCTTTTTTCTATCACGAACGAAACATTTTCATAATGATGCAACTCTGCATTTTTCGCTCCTTATAGAATAAGTGAAAATATAATTCGTCAGTCAAACGCAGGTGCAAAGCACGTAGCACGATTTCGTACTCCAAAAACTATTGAGCCTGTGAGTAGATGCTCCCACCTACTGTTTGGAGTGGATTGGTGTTGAAGCCGTTGCCGTTCTAGCTTCATTGAAGCTCGTTACTCCATCGAGTGGATGCTGTTACATATGATTCATACCTGCAAGCAGAAAAGAGAGAGAGAGAAAAAAAGCCGTCAGTGACATTGTTATACTCTGAAGAAACTTTTCTACAACGCAAACAAACTTTGTTCCCTGCCAGGTATGGTAAAATAGTTTTTTATCGCAATAAATTCAACACACTACGGGGAGTTTTCCTACCTCTGTAACGGGGTACGAACAAAAAAGGAGCAGCTTCATTTCCTATCACGGCAGAAAAGTTTAGTGACTGCAAGAAAGTAGAACGGGTTTTCCTTTGCCGGTGGTACGCTAAAAAGACGCCTTCACTTGAACGATTTTCAACTTTTTTCAACCCACGTCTTTGTCGTGCCTGAGCCAATAATTACCTTTTTCGGGTGGGTAATGTAATACACTTGGCGAGATGCGTTATTGGCCCCCGGTTGGGGCAGGTGCATGCGCATTGCTCACCCCAATTACCAGCAGGAAATATGTCAATCGCAAGGGCAGAGCGGTGGTGCCGTGTAAAAACCGTTGATTGACATCGATCAAAACACGGGACTAAAAAATGCTAAAAGTGGCATGAAAAATTCAATTTTTCCCTCACATGATTGATTTTCTCAACGATTTGACAGCGCAGTAGCAATAGAGCGAGTTCTCGACCACCCTCGAACCCCTGAACGCGTGTAAAGGAAAAAGGGGTCGATAAGCAATCACATCACCCATGGATAAGATAAATCTGGCCCTCGGTAAAGAAGGAATTAGCTTCCCGCCGCTTCACACTCACTTCCCGGTGAGCGGTCTCTCGTTCGGATTATCCTCTACCATTTGATTGAGAAACGGCTCGTGACTGAGAGGTTCGCCCCAGCAGTTCAGCATGCTCGTGAGGGTGCTGGCTGTAGTAGCTCATCATCAGGAAATTCTGCGTTCGGCATCCCGCTCGGGACGTGTGTACCGGGTGTCCGATAAGCTGTAGGCGCTGTCGCTGGCAGCTTAATTGAGGCACTTCCGGGCCCACAGATTCTGACGGAAGAGCGTGCCACATACTTACCCTGGGAGCGCTTCAATCGCAGATAAAACACGTCCCATCATGACGTTGTGAAGCGTCATACGTGGTCCCGGCCTCCCGTCGGCAGTAACACACCATCGTTCTCGAGCCTCATCGAGAATTGAGTTTCGAAAAGTTTTACCCATGTCCATGGGGTTGGGTGGTGATGGTGATGTTGGAACAGACGCGTGGAAAGCTTTTCAGCTGGTGGGGCACGTCCACAGGGAACTTATCTTCCGCATATGGAGGGACCCACCAGAGCGCACACCTTGGGACTGTGGAAAGCTTCCGCGCAAGGAAAGTAAAAAAGTTATAATACAAAAAAAAAATCGCGAGAGCTGGCTTACACGTTCTTGCAGGGAGAACGATGGGCTAAAACAAAGAAAAGCAACTCGCGTGCTATTGTTTAAGCAAGTTTTAGAAGTACGCAAAAAGTTAGGTCACGACCGGTAGATGCGATACTCACCGCATGTGGGTTTGGAGAATTAGATTACGAGCGTGCGATAAGATTACGGTGAATGTGGGGGTGTGTATAGCAATTATTTTCCTTTTTTTCCAACCTTGAGCGAACGTCTCACAGGGAAAGTGTAATGATATTGCTCTAGAAATTTGTTAATTTGCATGATAAAAACTGAGCGCTAGAGAGAGAACCTTAGCAAGATTCAGCAGATAATTAAAAGCTTTGTTTTTAAAAGGAAAGAAAGAGTATTTAATTTTAAAAATAATTCTGCATCCTTTAAGCTAGAAACAAAAACGAAAAAAATGGAGAGCTCCAACGTAGAACAAGAAGGTACAAAATTAGCTCTTTCGTCACTCGGCGACTTTTTAATTAATTCTGCAAAGAATTTTACCATAAGCAATGGCGCATATTTCCTGTTCCGCCTTTTCCATTTTGCTTTCAAACAATTCGGGTACATTTGCAAAAAAAAAGACAGATGAAAGAAAACGGACTGCTCACAAAACCCGTTGCCAAGAATTTTCATTAAGCTGTGTTTGTAGGGAAAGGATTATGGAGATACACGGTGAGTTGAATGGTGTGGCCGTGCTGTGGAGGACAGGAAGCGAAACGCGAGAAAATAAAATTCGTTTCTTTGCAAGTGTTGGACCGTAAGCTACAACACGTTATCCTTACTGGTCCAACACACGTCTATCAATTTTCTAAATCCTAAATTGGTCATTGCGCATAGAGTTCGTCCTAATATGTGGAAAGCCCATAGAAACCAGCCACTGTTAATAACCGGCCAGAGCCAGAGATTTTATCATACACACTGCTGCATTGACCCAGCCATTGCACAGCCGAAAAATAATGGAAAATTAATTGCACATGAGCAACTTCGCTTCTTAAATAAAAAAGACGTTCAGAAAAGGACTTTGGTCACCCGTAGACAGCAATGCTACAGCTGGCAGCAGCTTGAAACAGTTGGCCAAAACGGCTTCTCCTACCGTTCTTTTTCTTGCGCTTATATTTTCCTCTCTAATTCGCATTTTTTCCACCATTTCCATCCTCATGCTCGTGGTGCATGAAAGTTTGGAGAAAGATAGGCGAACACGGCGAAGAAAAAAGTAGAACGATCACATAAATTGTTCTCGGACTCGGTGGGCTCGGGTGTCGGTGAAGCACCGACTACTCCCTGCAGATGCACCGAACGATAGACGTGATATCATAAATTCTCTTTTCCCTTTTCCATTACACACTCACAGACACGCAGATGGAAAGAAGAAAAAAGAACTGCTTAAATATACCAGTCTGACCCTGCAAATTTTGACCAGCAATAGCTCTCTCTCTCTCTCCCTTTCTTGTGATCCCCGTCTCTCGCGACCTAAGAAATGCTCGAGGTTGGTGGGACAAGACACCAAGCGTGAAAGTGCGCCAAGCAAGCCGTGGTTGCCCGTTGTTAAAATATGAGAGATAGTGTGTGCCAGGGTCAGTACGGCAGTAGATCTATCCCGTTGGCCTCGCTTCGAGCAAAAGTCGGTCAGGTCAAAAGCCACATCGAACGCCTGGCCTGAAGCATTTAAGGTGATATTATCGAGTGGGGGGGGGGGGGGGGAGAAAAAACTCCGGAAGCCTGCCGAAGCTAGCGTGGATGAATGAAAGTTATGGTTGCGGACATCCCCATATACACGGGCCGCGTGTGTGTGTGTGAAGAGTCGGCCGAACATCATCCCAGATTTATGATTCAATTAAACTAATAGTTTTAGCACAATAGACAACATTCCCATACGCGCGCACACACACACATGACACGATCGCTTATGACCCTCCTAGGGATGAATGGGTGGGATGGCCACCACGAATGAAGCGAGAGGGATGTCCCTTCACCCACACACTACTGAGCGCTGATAGCCGTTTATTGCATTTTTATTTTCCTTATCGGATGGATTTATTGCTGCCACAGGAAACAAAAGCTACGAGAAAGTAACCTTCTGGTCTGTTGGCAGTTAGAGGAAACGTTTGTAGTTAAAGTTTGCTATGTTGTAGACTCAAAAATATTTTTAAAAGAAATTTAAAAATTAAGTGCATTCGATATTGCATACATTTAGGCGCAGTGGTGAAAAATCATTTTTCGTTGATCATTGAGCAAATATAATGTTGAGTTACATTGAATGCACCCTGATGTGACTCAATTGCACTTATATGTCCCCCGTAGTTGGAAAAGCTTTCGAGGAAAAACAATGGGTAAAAAACCGGAAATTAAAAATGACAGCCAGCAAACATGGCTTACAAGCACCATGCCTTTGTTTGGAGCTGCTGCGCCACAAACGACTACCGGTGTCGTCACACGTTTCATTTTGCTGATCATCTTTCGGCATGCTTTTGGGGCCGGAAATCGCCACGACATATCGCCACCGTTTCATCGGCGATGCACCATCATCGAGAGTCGAAACAACCGCAAACAATTCTGTTGCGCCTGGTATGAGGGTCACGAACTTAACACACAACATGTTACACTAGAGCTTCTTCGCCAGATGAGTTTGCTAGCACCGATAAGACTCATACGGACAGCAGAAGGGAGGGGGTTGAGCATAACGGAAACATCTTGACAACATTTGTTCATCGCCTGGTCCATTGTTCTAGATAGTGGTTCACCGTTTCATCGTTGCCTCTACTGGAGGGTGGGAAAAACAATGTATGTCAGGGGTGCTTCATACGTGATCGAAAGTTATTTGTATGATTTTTTTTAATCAAAAGCCTGAGGATCTTCAGAAATATTGATTGACGTATGCAAATAAATTGACTTCAAATGTTAAACCGATTTAAGATTCTGTTCATCAAGGCATCTCGTCTATAGCTCGGATAGAGTAACTCCGATAAACTCATGCCCTTCTCCAAAGTAGTAGAACCATACTGGCATACTGTTACCCTGTTATTCTATAATTAATCGGTTTATTATGGCACCGGGCACCACAATGGCTCGGTCAAATAACCAGAAAAGCGCAGCATAAAGCAATAAAGAAGCTTGGATGCATTTCAGCAACAGATGACGTTGATGGTGATGATGGTGATCGCGTGCCTCGCTCCGTAGCGACAAGCACCGTTTGATCACCTCAGGCTTACTTTTCAATTTTTAGCTACCGAACGAACCGGGCCGGTAAACCCGCGCAGTCAACAAAAGCGTTCTTACACGAAGGATTATACGAAGTGTACAGGGAGACCGAAATTAGTTCCCTTAGCTATTGAGTCCACAACAGGGTGGATTTTTACGATAAACAAAACTTCTTTTCTAGCATACGCTTGACGAGAAAACGGTTGAAACTGGGAAAAGGGAAAAGCTGAAGTTTCACAATCACTTCATGTTTTGTGGAAAATCTTTCACTCCCATCCCAGGCTGATCGTACGGGTGTACCAGATTTAGATCGGCTTGGTAGGTTGTGCAAGGCGTTCGAAAGACACGACAAGCGAGTAGGAACGTGAACCGGCAGCAGAGAACAGAACTTGAACCGGGTCCGACCGGAACTCTTTGCCACACGAGCGAGTGAGCTGTGTGGATGAGTATGCTTTGAATTATCCTCAGCCAAAAACCAATATTTACCAAATGCACGCCTGCTCCGGTCGCTCGTACGAGCAAGTGCCTTCGAGCGGCGAGGCATGCTTGCTACCATGGACACGAACACAAAACCAGGCCTGCATTTCCTGCTGCTGATATCACCGGCTGCAAGTGCATCGAGGCAAAGATGCGTATCCCTTCGGTTTCCTTCCGACACGACACGCGACAGGCTGCATGCGAGCTTGGGAACTTTTGTGTCGAGCAAATAAGCTCTACCGTGTGTATGTGTGTGCGTGTTCTTTGCTCCGGTACAAGTGTACTACTAATAGCGTACGACCACTTTTGTGCCACATCTGAGTGGTCCCCGTCAGTGAAGTCGAACACGGTTCCATACATTTCCAGGCCCGGAAAACGCATCTGTACTCTGTAGGTTTTGGTGAAAGGAGACCGATATGGGTACCGGATGCAAGGTACGCATTCGGTTCGGGCAATTGATTCCGATCGGTTCGTTTCGCTTGAACGATACTTCCGGTTCGTTTCGGTGCGTGTTGACGTTTTCGGGGATGAAACAGGATCGCACCGCTAAAGCTCGCTCGAATAGCAGATGAATCGATAATGTTTTAATCTGCGGTTGGTCAACATTTGTTAGGATTCGTCAGATCTTCCGACTTGCTCAACTGTATAGGGCTCAAACGAAGCCGGTGTTATCTACAGAAAAAGGAGACAAAAAAATGTTTTAATCTCTTTTTAATCAACTCCAAACTAATCACAGAATTCGCAACTCACCAAACTGTCCAAAACTCATAAAGCAGGATTTCTTTTCGAAATAATCAAATCAAAGCAATATCATTACCAGACATGTTCCTGCGCCTGGCCAGGAATAGCCACCGCCGTGTTTGACCATACACCGGATGGTATTCGCTGCTGTCGCTGCTTAAATTATAATTAATTAATCTTTATCCATTCCCGTTCCGTTCGCAGGTAATTTGATGTTAAGACAAAGCACACCGACCGGTACCGAGGCGTAGCATAATAGCCGTGAGAGTCACACTAGCACGCTACCCATCCCCGTGGATCCGACGGTCAGTAAGTTGTCGTTAAAATTAAGCTAATGGAGTAAACGCGACGGCGACCGTTTTTCTTGGCCGAAAAGACACCCGGCCGTGGACACATACACCGTGGTCTCATCGCATCTCGCCGTTGCAAAAAGGGGGTAGTCCCAGCTGCTGCTGCTGCTACTGCTCCTGCTCGGTAAGCGAGCGAGTGAGTTTGGGCAGAGGGCCATTCGCCAGCGTGGCGTCAGCATAATACCTATGTATACTACTACTACTGCTACTGCTTACTACGGTGTGCCATAGCCGAATGACGCAGTTCATAAAATTTAAATGGACTCAGAACTGTATCCTCGAGTCTTCCTCCACGACGCCCCGGTGGTTACTTCCTTGACGGTGGAGCTATTTCCTGACGCTACTGTGTTACGCTTGTAACGCGAGAACCAGAAGTTCTCTCGGCTTCTGCAAGCGGTTTAGCTTTCCCAGCAGCAGTCCAGCGTTAAGATTAGGCATTTGCTGCAAGACCAGCACGGCCAAAAATACAGCTGTGCGTCGCAACCCAGGACTAGCATTTACATTTTATTTCCATTTCGATGGCTTTCTGTCTGCTACCACTGTTGCTGCTGTTGTGTCCTATGTTTGTCACCACACGCTAATGGACAAGACTCGCTTGCCGGGCTAGAGATATTCATTACCGATGGGATGGTACGTAAATTTATTGCAATATTATGCATAATTTTCCTGCTTCAGTTAGGAACCTCACCAACCAACCCACCAGTGGGTTGGAATGTGTTAAATATGGGTGATTTTTCTTTCGCACTTATCTACCTCCCGCGGGGCAGGATTCGCTATAAATTTAAGCTTCCGGTTCCGTGCTTTATTTTTTCTTTGCGGACTGGAAGGAAACAATCCTCCCACGGTAGTGACATCGAGCAGTAGTGACATATTGAATTAAAAAATGGAAAACAACCGAAACACGTCAAAACAAGACCTTCCAAGGCCGGGCAGCGCACAGGTTGAAGAATGCAAAGCGAAGCCAAAAACAAAACCCGCTCTGTGTGCACTCGCCGTGGTGGAAATGGTAAATGTGTCAGCATAAATTTGATCACATTTTCTCCGCAAAAGTGTGATCGTGGTGGGACACTATGAACCAGGCTTGTCAAGCTGGATCATGGGGGAGAAAAAATACTGGAGGACGGTAAAGGTAGAGCAACAACATCAGTTTGGCCAAAAATTTTACATGCCACTGGAAACGGAAGGTTGACACGAGCAGGTTGACGTTGCATTGCGGACCGAAGCCATATAGCGCCACTTTTGCGGAAAGCGAAAGTGAAAAGCACCTTACTGACGAGCCGTTGGCACTTCTGGAAACTTCAATTAAATTGAGCCATCCTTCATGCACGACATGGGTTTTACCCCCTATTTTGACAACCGCCCATTATTCATCACACTTCGCACCAGCCAACTGTGTGCGTTGTGTCGAGTCGTTCGGTATTTTTGGACGCGAAAAAGAAAACTGGAAGCAATAGGGAGAAGTGCTAATAATTGGATAGATTATCGGCTTTCAGCGGCAGGCCGGTGGGTTTTGTGTTTGTGGATAGCGAAGATTTGATTTTAATTTGTGTATAGTTTTGAACCGGGGTCTTAATTAAGCGGTAATGCGAAAGGAAAAACTGCAATCGATCAAATGCAACAGCATGCGATAGACAGCAAATGTGTGCCTCCGGCAGGGTGCTACATGGCTTTGGCATGGTACTTTATTAGTGGAAGAAGGTTGTTTTAGCTATGATCGATTGCTTGCGTGGAAAACAATACAATAATAGATCTAACGAGATGGAGGTAACACGAAGCCTTTTAAATGTTGCTTGTGATAGGATGTTTATCTTTGTCTACGGGCCTTTACGGTCCGAGTTTTCCGATGTTACGTGCAGAACATTCCTTTATTGTCCTTTCTCACATACAGAGGCAACTGTCCATCTTCAAATCTTGCTCTCTAACGCAATCAAGAAGTTTACACCAATTTGGATAGAGTGAATGTCTCGGAGGTGTATGTAAAGATATAGGTCTTCTCTCACGACAGGTTTTTTGAGTGAAAAAGTGTCTTTGATATTTGAAGTATGTAAAGTTTTAGACGGCAGAGAACTCGCAAATGCTAATGCCACTTAGAAACTTTGTAACAATTCTAACGATGATATTAACAGAAATCAACTGAATGCGTTTGAAGATCTTTTTTCTTTCCATTGCAATATACAAAGCTTTATACGAACTCCCTCAGCTGTATCGCTTAGGAATGAAACTGGAGAATCGAGTATCGCGTGATACTTCATACATACTACTTACAACAAGCATTTCGATTTTAGAGAAGTCTTGAAAAAAATGATAATTTCCGGCCACAAGTCAGCCTGTAAGATTTTAAAATACACCTGATGGGGCTGATGAAGAAATCTGAGGACCTGATGGTATTTATGTACAAGTCTGGCATTTTATGTACAAGAAAATCCGTCCATTTGTCCATATGATAGGATTATCACCTAGTAACTTATATTCAAGGGGCGATAGCGGAGCCGGTCTTCACACAGCTGGGCCGGGGCTCAAATCCCATCCAGACCCGTCTCCCCGGTATGCAGAGCTGATTTCTTTGCTACGGGTAAAGTCACCGAAAGCCAGAAATGGCAGGCCGAAACCATTAGAGTTTTGTAGTGCCAAGGAAGAAGAAGAGAACTCCAAGTGTCAGAGAATCAGTCCATATGTTGGAGACTGGACAATATCGGCATAGTGTTACATAATGTCTGGTCTTTGTCGTCCATCGTCCCTGCGCAATACCAATCAGATCAGAATAAACGATAATCAGTGCTTAGGCAAATGTTCTCTCTATCAGAGAGTTGGAAGAGTCGTTGTCTCCTGATTTCGGAATCTTCGGCAGCAGCCAATAGATTTTTTCATGCACCTTTATTGGAAGTCCTTAATCAATCAATATGTATTCAATATGAAGATGGAACAGGGATCGTCAAGAACATTAAAGAGTTGAAAACATGCACACATTTATTTTTACAACAGCAATGGCTGAGCTAGGGACGGTCCGATGGCCAAGGCGACCCATCCAGAAATCCCATCCAGATCGACTCTCCCTGCGCAGGACTGACTTTCCAGCTACGGGTAAAATCAAGTATCAGGAAGTCAGAAATGGCAGGCCGAGACCTCTCGACGTTGCAGCGCCAGAGAAGAAGAATGGCTGAGGAGGGAGCAGTTTCACTATTTTTATAGAATATTTCTCCAACAACTTGAGCAATCTAAGCCTGTTTTAAAAATGCATACATTATTCCGACTCCAAAAGTGCAAGCGGGTTTAAATCTCAAATGAACCACGTGTCTTTCGTCCATTGCACTACACTATCCTGCTCTGCGTATTTATTGCTTCAGATAGCAGAAATCAATTAGGCAAGGCACTCCCAGGCTTCTATCAAATGCATAGCCAAACAAGACAGCCAAAACATAGTGCACCAAACATGCTACCAATTATTATTTCCGATATTGCATTCATCGGAAAAGGCATTGCATTGATCACCGTGCACAAGATAAGCTTTCGAACGCTTTCTAATTGATGAAATATGTATAAGTTTGCACCCGGTGCCAAGTGGTAGCTGGAAAGTGGCGCGTACTGGTTACCCACACTAACGATCATCACTCGACGCTACACTTTAGTTACACTTCATAAATCAGCTATAGTATATCTCCGCCAAGGCACATCACTCATCGCGCATACGTTCACTGTTCTTTAAAATGACGTGAAAATAAAACAACAAACAAAAAATCACCTCACCAGGTTCGGAGCTTCTGATGGGGCGCTTCCGTTAACACATGTGTGGGGTGGTGGTAGTGTAGTACCTGATCGGTTCGCGGTACCACACTAACGATGCAGATGAACTGCATCCATCCATCAACCCACTAAAGCCTCTCCTCCTTCGCACACATCATCGGCGGTTGGTGAAAAAACGAAACAAATCGCAAGCACGTTAGTTACCGCGTTTCGCGAGTGGTATTAACGATGGTTTTTGCTGGACTTTTTTTTGTGTGTGTTTGCGGCCGATTTTATGCACGTGCATGAAAATTTTGCGTGTCCATAGGAAGAGTTCTTTCCCTCTGTTGCTTTTCCTTTTCTTTTTCCGTTTAACGGCAACGGCCGGGGGGGCTTTCACTTTCATCACTGTCCAACCGTGGTGGTGTGCGTTACTGGCTGACTGAGAGGAAGGTGAAGCTATTTTTTTTGTTGCTTTGCTCGTTACAGCTGTTTGTTTCCCTTGTCATATTTCTAGACCATTATTCCATGATAGTTTCCTCTGTTTGTCTGTCTTTAGCACTACACAACCTCAGTTTTCAACCAAGCATATCTGGCATTCTTTGCTTGATTTTAACCGTAATTGGGTAATCTAACTGCATTTCCACGAAAACGGAAAAATACGAACGTTATTCGATAACCGAGTCTTGCCGTATGAAGATCGTTGCCATTTGCGTCCGTTATAAGCGAACCGACCTATGACAACATAGGAGCGGCCCGGTGGAAGAGGCGACAACGGTGCCTGTCTTCATACGGCAGGACCCGGGGTTCAAATCCCATCTGGTCCGTTCCCCCGTAGTGAGGACTGACTATCCAACTACGTGGTATCTATCATTCAGTATTATAAGCCAGAAATGGTAGGCATGACCTAAGAGGTTGTTAGGCCAAGAAAGAAGAGCCTGTATTTAGTAAACGCTAAATTTCTTCACAGTAAGATTTAACTTTATTTAGAATAATGAGAAGAACAAGAAGACAAGAATACGTCACTGCTGTCATAATTATGCTGCAGTACAAGAAGAAAATTTTAAATTCACGACGCACTTAAAGCAATATCGCAAAAAGGACCATTTTTCACATAATTTATTTAGCTCATGCACGTGGTATAGGTGCTGTACCTGGGATTTTCTTATATTTTTTAAAAGGTATTTTAATATTTTTGTTCTTTAAAAAAACGAGATCATAAGAAGCACACGAAGAAAAAAACGATACATCAAATATATTATTATATTAAATCGGTATTTTGTATAAAAATTCTTATATAAATTATATACCCTAAAAATAATTGTTTAAAATTATTTTTACCTTGTTCTGAAGCTTCTCTTACTACCTGTAATGTTAGCCTTTTTATTTTAATGATGCCCTTTCAAAATAATGATTTGCATTAAAATGAATTAATTTCATGATTTGCATTAAAATGAATTAATGGCTTTGAAGCTATGAAACATGAAACAGTTCCCAACCCAGAATAAGGTAATAGTGTGCATAAAAATATGTAAAAAAATGAGAAATGATACATTTTTGATCCTTTAAATTTGTTGAATATCATTTTTATCTCTGTCTACTATTTTTAAAGCTATTCACGAAAAACGAGTGGCCTTATTTTTTTGTTACACACTGTAGAACTATAAAAATTGTCATTATTATTTTCCATAAATATCGTAATAATAGTTTATAAAAAACTTCCAATTTTTTTAACAAAAATAATCGCACATATAAAAAATCCAAAACTAAAAATAGGCCACATACACAAAACCCTTGAAACCGACTTTATAAAAACTACACTGGCGAAGAACAAAAGCCAACAGTGTCGGTCATGGTCACGCGTTGCATAATGTACATTCCTAGCGAATTGCACCAATTATCCGCAATGTACGTATTATTTAAAAGAAAACCAGTAAGAAAAAAAAATACAGGAACTCCTCAACAGACACTCAAACTTTCACCCCGAAAAGGAAAGCTTACATCAGCAGCGGCAGCAGCAGCAGAAGGATAAATTATTTTCACACATTCACAATGAGCGAGGGGGTTCACAGTGGTTGATTCAGAACAATGTAGGGTAATTACGATGATGATGATGATGGGCGGAAGCAGGAAAGGCAAGAAAGAATATGCGTTTGACAAAACATTAAATAAAAAAAGAACGGAAGAAAACGAACGAATGGTAGCGATGCTGTCAACGCTGCAAATAATCCTGCCATTTTCCACTTAACAGCGACACAACATTTCCCGTTGGCCGAGGTTTGCCGTAGTAAAACGAAAGCGAAAGGTAGCACCGCGGTAAGCGGAAAAGCACAATAATGAAGCACATAATTTTCTAACGCTACACTGTTGCGAAAGCGAAGAGCGTTAATTAAGGACGCGTCAAAAATGGGAAGCGAACAACAGAACGGGGAAGGAAAAAGACAGAACGAGAGGCTTTTCTTTTAAGCCAACAGGCTAGAGAAACAGATTGTAGCAAAAAGGATTTCTTTAATCTTTGATACCATATTTCTGGGGAAAAAAAAGAACTCCCCCAAGCCACAAGTTGACCTAGCTGAGCTCTTGGGACTTAATTGTAGTCGGCGAAATTCCCTGCAATAAAGAGCTATTCCATGTAATTTTATTCGCTTAACGAAACTCAGTAATAGGATTGGAAAATAAAAACTTAAAAATCTCAAACTATTTTTGGAAGCAATTACAACGCTCATGCCGTGAAAAAATCAAAACAGCTTTCCCCGTAGCGAAAATAGCGAACCCCGAAAATTACAGCCATCATTCTTAGGCATCAGCTTGCTAACGGGCAGGATACACCGCTCTAGGAGCGAACGACCACAGGCGAGCAATTCTCTAATTGATACAAACCACTTGAAGCTTTTCCAGCCTTTTTCCCGGTGGCTTGTTTGTTTCCCTCAAGTGAGCGAAAAACTTTGCACCAGAGCAAACTGAAGAAAGAAATGGACGAGTTTGGAAAAGTTTTACGGCACGGCAGACTTGCCACACTCTCTCCCGTTCGCGAGCGTGCGTTAGGTGAAGGTGATATAAATTTGTTCCGAATAGGGTCATTTAGAACAAGTTACCCTGCTTTTTTGTTGTAGTTGTTGCTTTTCCATCACACATTCCGGACATTCCGGACGAAGAAATAAATATTACGGGGATGTAGCGAAAGGTACCACGTGGTTGGTTGCGTGTCAAGCGCACTACTTTCGGTGGAAGGTTTCTGTGCACAGTAACAGTAACGAGATACATCACGATAGTCGGCCACAAATCGATTGAGTGATTTCGGTGGCCTAAAGGAAGGAAGAAGCAAGCAAGCAAGCAAAAAAAAAGCTCGATCTATTCACGTGTGAAATTCCGATTCATGCTAATGGTGCGCTCATTTATCACTCACATTTTCGTGTAGACATTTGGGATAGCGCTCTCGCGCAAAAGCCAGGTGATGATGGATAGAAAAGCATTTGGAATTATTATAATCATCATTCTGGTTAACTTCCTTCCGGTGAAGTTAACCGCCCTTGAACTCCATCATCCATCCACATCATTTGCTGAGAGTCTTCGTGCTTGATTAACATAAAGCGTCTTACATGGTACAGTGTCATTTCACTTTCTTGACGACATTAACTCAATTCCTTTATGAAGTGGAGCAAAAAACAGCTTGAGATCGATTTTTAAAACACAAAACCCTGCCCACTTGTCGTTGCCCAAAGTGTGGCCAATTTCACGATTAGATGACATCACACACGCACGCACCCATCGGTGGTCGGTTGGATCGTATCGACGAGTATCGAAATTGATAATTGCCATGATGTAAAACCGAGCCCCCCGAGTAAAAGAGAGACGTTGGAAAATAAGATTATGCTGGAGCGCCACGGGTCTTGGCTACGAGAGGCAAATTAAATGCGGCGATACCAAGGGGCTGTGTTATTGCAAAATGAATCGTAAAAAAGCGGGAGAGAGAATGGAAGAGACGGGCGAGAGACAAAGATTTCAGCATTTAGGCGTGTGTGGAAATTTAATGTTCACATACCGATCGTGTAACACAAAATTGATCGAAGGAATGTCGAGTCGAAGATGAATCTCGATTGGTTCACTTTCTCTCTGCCCAATTAAGACGGGGTTTTTTAATATTTCTTATACATTATTGAAGCACTTTTTTTGTTTAGAAATTATTTAAAATTAGTAACATATTTTTTATAAGATGGGCTTAAAATTTGAATACAAATAAAAATCGAACAAGCTCATAAATCACCGGCAAGGTAAGCTTCGTGGTTCATGAGCGCCATTCATCCGGAAGGGCTTTGATTTTTTGGTGCTTTTTTGTTGTTATTGCAGCTTTGTCCCTGACGAAAATTAGCGCCTAATGAACACCTCTCAATGGCGGACGAAAAAAAAATGCCTGAAACAAGCTCCTTTTTCCTTTGCCGTCTAAACCTTTTCCTTTTGCATTTCCATGCAAATAAATCCCCCACAAATAACCCAAGAAACGACGTTCGATGTTCTTTACGACGGGCCCCTCGTAAAGTGGGTAAACTGCTGATTTAAGGCAAACAACATTTGCTACGCGCGCGCTATGAAATCGATCGCCGATGGCATTGAATTGAAGTGTACGAATCTAACGATAAATCTTGAATCTTGAAGGGTCACAGCAGTGAGACGTCTCACGAGTGGTGTGAACGCTCATTTGCCTTCTTTGCCATTTGCATTTGCAATTGTAGAGAATAACATTTTTATGACACACCATCGGGCTCGGTGAGAGCACTTCGTTTCATCTCGTGAAAAATTTTGGGCCGGAAAAACACATTATGAACGCAATTCGATTAAAGTGTAACGCAGTAATCGAAGGGTCGCACAACCGCGCCGGGAAGCAATAAAAATGCATATTAATGCTGGAAAAGCGTTTGAACAGCGGCTCGTTAAATAATAAAAGGGCATTAAATGATCGAGAGAGAGAAAACCAAATGCTGCGCAAAACGAGCTAATGAATTCAATTTGGTAATTGAATTTAAAAAATGATTTTTTCCCCCTTTTTTGGGTCTATTTTTCTTTTCACTTTCATTTTGTTTTATTTGAAATAGGATTTAAAACAAAATTCCCCTATTAACGTTCAAGTTTCAAACCTCAACCTACCAAAACTAAACCTAAACCTCATTAAAACATGGTGCATTTCCTTTTTTTTTCCGGAAAATTACGCCCATAAACCTTGATGAAATATTGAACCATCTGTCTAGCCCGCAACACCGAAACACTCGCTCGGACTCAACTGCAAGACCTGCATTCCATCAAAGGCCACCCATATTTTATGCAGCTCCGTTTTGCTGGTGTGCGCTGGAGCAAACGGCGACTTGCAAACCTGCTCACCAGCAGTAAGGGCTTTTTTACACTTCACCACCAACCACCGCCGGTGATTTTGAAACCGATTGGGAGAAAATAGGAGCAACACTCCTCCAGTGGCATATGAAAAATGCATACCATCTTCCGAAAAACGAGCCATCCGATGATGATGATGATCCTCGCCCACTGGTGCAACCAACTCGGTGCTTCGACAGACAAAAATTGCGCTACCTAAACATCACCGAACCGACACCCATAACTCTCCCGTGTGCCAACGCTAGCTTTTGTTTATAAATTATTCAACATCTAATTAAAACCAGCGAGCCCTTAATTACTGCTGGTGCCGCATCGTGTGGGGAACCCTACGAAACACCCAGGTACCTCGGGTTTCTTTTAGCCAATCGCTCACCAGCACGTGCTTCCGCGCGAGGTTCATTTCTCCTCCGTTTCCTGGTGCTGGTGCACGCCGCCCTTTCGATGCATTAAATATGGTCACACAACCGAGCAGCACTGGAAGCAGCTGACTCATTTGGCTCGTTCAAATTGGGAGCTTTTAACTGACGCCACGCAATGGGAGTCCATGCCGGAGTCCACTCCGGTACGCTGCAGGTGAATAAACACATACAATCAGGCTGACACTTTACTCCGGAAGTGATCCAAGAGTCTTTATGCTGTACAGGCCGGAAGAATAGGAGCCGTGCGTGATTCGCCTCTTTGTGCCGGGCGCGCTCGCTGTCCAAAAGCAACCAGTGTCAAGTTCACGGTCTGATGATTCTTTTCCAATAAGTTCGCTCTTTGTTTGAGGGGGGGGGGGGACTATTCCCAGCCCGGTAATAGAATGCTTTAGATCAATTACATCTCTAAAGGTTGTTGTTCGTGTGATTGTGTGTGTGTCGTGGACAGAGATTGCCCGGCTGATCTTTGATCGCTGCAAAATTAATGTTTTTTAAAGCACAGAACCTCACGAAGGTACCTCATCACCAGCGCCATGACGACGCATGTTGTGTTGTGTCTTCTATTTGCTGCTGTGACTTTGCCGGTGTCTTATCGTTGAGCTAAAGTCAACCTGGGATGGGAACCTCATTACACGAGCCGGACGCTATGACCTAGACGCGTTTTATCGCCGTGTACTTCACCACCATCGGACACGAGAGACCTTGGCGAGATGTGTTTGTTGTTAGAGGGAGCATACCGTACCTGTGGAAGAGAATGGAGAGGTGATATCTCATTAGTCGTAGTCGCACACAAAACCTCAACGATACATGAGAAGTAGCCAATAATTACTTCTACGCGAGCATATCCGGTGGAAGTGGATAAGATTCGATTGCGATAGGGGAGTCCCTGGTGACTTGATTTCACCATCACGCGTGTGTGCCTGATGGCAAGATGGACAAACCTCCCGCTGCTCTGGACCAAAAACTGAACGACCTCAGATGCGGAATGAAAGCTCGACTTCCTAATAATAAAGCGCCGAAATCATATTGCCAAACTGAAGCTCGTTACCCCGGTAGTACTCAACTTTATCAAACTAGACCACTAACGATCATAATCATTATTTCCCGAAGTTGCTCTCTACCGTTCGTTCTCGACAATATCGCAATAAAAAGAAGCAAAAATCACAGCTCTGGGGGCACCATCATGTTTGCATTCCTGTCACCACAAATATTTTGACCCATAACTTGCGGTTCGGTTGGGGAAGCAGGAACTCCGGAGAACCCCGAGAACAGTACGTTAAAACTATGCCATCAAAAATTCGTTCACATTTATTCTGAGGAAGCAAGAGCCAGAGAGAGAGAGAGCCCCGGCGAGGCATAGAAAGAATACGGCGTACCGGGGGTTAAAACATTTGCAAAATGACACACACACACACACAACAGTGGGTGGAAATGGAGACATTTCGCCGACCGACCAAAAGCATTGTTGTGGAGCGATAGCAACTACAGGCAAAAAAAGCCGGAAAAATTGGGGGTGAGAAAATGTTCCGCTTTTTTTTTAAATGGGAATGCGAGAGAGAGAAAGGGACCGCGTTTTGTCCAGTGTTTGTTGGAGCAATGGGGGTACGTTTTTCACTGCATTTCTGGTTGCGCGCATCACGATGGTCCCGTTTAAATGCCGCTTTACCCAATTTATCTTTACCGCGCTTAGTGTTTGTGAGTTTGGTGTTGTATATTTTTTAATCTTTTTTCTGTTTAGTCCTGCTCGGTGTAGAACAAACCGTACCCCTTTCTCCAGCGCCTGTGGAAGGGTTTTGTTGCGTTTTTCCATCGGAAAATAATACCCGATCTATTGCACCCGATGCACAAAGCCACACAGCCGGCAAAAGTAGGTGCTGGCAGTAGAACAAAATAATAATATGGAGCAGTGTAGTGGACCGTTTCGTACGGAGCAGAGCGAGCTTGCCGAGTGTTTGGTTCTCCCTTAGCGCATCTACGTACGTACCAGCTCCCCCCGACCGACCGACAGCCAAGGGGTTGGCTGGTAAACAAGCAATTGAATTAAATTAAAGTTGTATTCAATTTTTCGCCACTGCCGATCCGACGAATGCAGTCGGCCACAGAACGCTTCGCTGCATACTAGACAGTCCGGGCGACACCGACGACCGGCACCGGACATTTATCCGCAGCCTCTAGCGCGCCATTTGCACCAGTTTTTGGGAATCGGTTCGTTTCGACGAGCCTCGGCAGGTTCGCATTGACGTACCGGTGTACGAATGTTTGGCAATGCGATGCCTGCATTTGGCTGCATTGTGCACGGGCCCTGCGTTTGCATATTGCACCCGGTCGCATTGTTGCTGAACGTGGTGTGCGTACGTGGAAATGCGGTAATAATTCATCAGGCCGTAGAGAGACAGAGCGAGCGAGCGTTAGTTTCGGGCGGGACATCCCCTATTATGAATTGATTTCCATAAGCTCTTGGCGGGATGGCGTAAGCGTCCGAGTACTCGCCCGAACCTGGGGACGTGCATTGTGGAATATTTACATATTTCGGTCACAGAAATATGAGCAGGAAGCCTAAAACCCATGTTGACTTGGGTAAAGGTGTGAAGGTCTAGGCAGAGGGAGCTTAAATAAATCACCGGCCACATCTCGTGTTTTATTGTTTGAACGTCATGGTTTTCTATAAAGGTAAGGAATGTGTACCGGAGCACATCGGTAGCAGAAATTCCTTGTTAAATATTATTTTCAGCCAAAAAACGCCGCAACAAGCAATGAGCGGGAATGATGTCTGAGCAACTCATGTGTCATCATGTCGTAAACAATGCGCTCAAGTTCATGTCACACATACACCGAGCTTCCCGATTCCGATACGGAAGGTAGCAATTATGTCGTTCTGCATCGTGCCTCCTGTATGGCTTTATGACGCTGTCTACAATACGACACTTCACGGGTGTTTTATGAGAATTTTACGATATCCGATGCAGTATGACAAAAACCTCCATTGCCACCGTCAGCTGCACTGCTACAAATGGGTGGCCGGCCGTACACCGTTTGCATGCGCTGACTTGTGTCATCCCGCGCGACAGCCATCGAGATTGAGGTGCGCGACCATGACACTGTTACAGGGGTTTCGGATGTGAAATAGTATTGCTTGAACCACCACTTCTGGATTTGGTGGTAGAGATGGAATCTGTGGCACTTAATCGATTCTATTCAAATTGTTTTAGAATCTTGTCAGGCATTTTTTGACTACATTTAACTACAAATATAGCTACAGAAATAGATAACGGATTCAACTCGAATGCTCGATTTCTTCGTTTGAAAAGGATTGCACTGTGCTCCAAGTGCTCTGAAGTCAAATGGCTTAGTAAATTTTAAGGCAAATTAATTTTGATTTAAATATTGCATAAGACTCAAAATTGGCGATACGTCTGCAATATCATATTGCTCAAAGCCGAAGTTAGCTGGGAATCACATTGACGACCGAAAGATAGCAAAAGTGCTGTTAGTCGCTCATTTTCAGTGATTTTTGCACGGACGAACTTGTCTCAGACATGGCAGACTACTTTTGTCCTTTAACTTTTTGAATCTTTAAAATTGCCCTGTCCGTGTAGAGCAATGCCCTGACCCCAAGGTCCAAACTTCACAATAAAACCTACAGGAGTAAAGGCATCAAGATTCATCAATATGTCCCTTATGAGACATTTGGTTTGGTTACAGAAGCGAGAATGTACTGTTTAACTCTAAGTAGATATGATCTATCGTCAGAATGATTATCATTCTCATCAACTTATTTGCTCAAGAAACTAATAAATTTTCAATTTCTTTTTCTCGGCCACTTTAAAAATAACTGCTAGAAATTAATTGATAACGCTGTAGTACATTGTCGTACCTTAAAAGACATAAATCAACAGAAGGTAGACAATTGTAAAAATAGCTAGGACTTAGGGTCTTCGAATGAAAAATCGTTAAAAATTAAACTGGCAAGCATTTAAATCTTTTAAATCATTGGTGCTTCTCCAATATCAGGATTCAAATAATTCCAGGCCCCAGATCATAGATATTGTGAAGTAATTCAAGTTCGACTCGAGAATGTTCAACGTGACTGCTAGAATATCCCTCATCACTCTGAAAGGAATCCAGAAAGAGTTCTAACATCCTGGTTCGTCGCGAAAACCCTGTAATACATTTTAGAAATAAACCCACAACCCTTGAGGTAACCTGCAAATACTGCAATGAACATCCATTTTGAGGATGACAAAGTTTGTTTAAAAATAACTCCAAGCAAAAAAAAGGAACCCTCTACCTTGCACTCAAAAAGATGCTGAAAACAGCACAATTTGCGGGACAGTACCAGCGGACGTTACAGCAACCGGAGATTACCACAATCTTACCGTTGGTAAATATTTGCATTCTGATAGAGGAAACGGTCGTCGCAGTTACAGTTCCGTGCGGCAACTTGCGCTAAGCATACAAACACCGGCGTACTGTGTGTCGTAAGTATCTGTATCCCCCCACCCCATTCGGACGCAGTTGACACTGTTTATGCGCGCCGCCGCCTATAGCCTTATTTGCTGTGATTTCAAGTGTTTCAGGTGTGGTGTAAAATATAACACCAAATATTCCCCAACACGGGCAGGAGTCATAAAACGATTACTAAACGAAACGAAACGTTGGCATGATTCCTGGACAATACATTAAAGGGTGGAATGTGCCTGATTGAAACGTGCTGCCGATGGGGAGCGTGGATTTGAATGCAGGGGTTTCTGTTTTCTCACAAGCCAAATCCTCAATCTGCCCAATCCATTCCCTACACTTCCAGAGTAGTAACTCGCAAAAAACAGCGAACCGTGACTTGTTCAACCATACGACGGTTGAACAGCAGGTGATAAATTGCCTCGGAGCAACACCGAACCCATGACGACCGTTTTCCTTACCTGGAAGCTTTTAAATTGATTTTAACGACAATTTAAGCGAGCGCTGCTGGTGCTGTTGAAACGAAGTCATGAATTGTTTTACCACACATACACTTTCAAATATCGACCCGCGTGTAACGTGTGTAAAATATGTTCTTTCCATTATTCGTTTGTAAATTTTATTCCCCCCCGGTTTTCCGGTGCCTTGTGCTCTGAAGAAATGCCAGAAGGATGCCGTGAATTTCGTGCCCCAATCTAGCCCAGTCTCCCATTTTCTTCCATGTTCCAAAAAAGACTACGAATCTATGGAGCATGTACGGAGGACTAGCGTGGCTAGTGCTTTTGAACTAACGTCGAGTTGCACGAGGTTAGCTTTTGGCTACTCTTCACTCTAAAAACCCCTCTCAACCGTTCGTTTCCATTCTCGGCGAAAGTGAGTAGTACCGTACGCTACCAACCAACGCGAGTTCAAATGCTCATGCATCGGAAAATGAGCTTTTCTTCCGCTTCATCAAACACTTTCCTCCATCTTCAACGCTGTGCCCAAGTTTCCAACACTCCCTAGAATGCACGAGAAGTCCCCGAGACGTTCGGGGTGTCTGACTCACGTGACATGAGCATCACCAACTTCTGATACAGTTTACGGACCCGAACCTCGAGCGAGCATCGGTAGACGAGCTCGCTCGAAAACGGTGCAGCAAAACACACGTCAGTGTGAGCATCTTTCAGTTGTGTGTTCCGCTAAATTTCGGGCCACATCGGCATTCGTCTGAGCTGAAGGAATGGTTTTAAGTTCCTTGGCACCCCCCACTTTTGGCAGTCTGATGCCATCTTTGTTGCTCCATTGCTTCAACACAGTACGGGAGAGGATGGCATTAGATGTTTATCACGAATTCTCGTAGACGGCAAGGTTGAAACTCATCTTATCAGGGCATGTAAAGCAAGACTACAACCATCGTACCAACTAGATAACGAGCTGTTCTGTTCCACTGCTAAGTTTCTTCCAACCCATTTCAAGATGTCTGATTTGCATGCGTTGGTGGTTGGTTGTGCTGGAAGTGTTTGTCTGCTCAGTGTGATGCAATCTCATGCAAGCTGAAGCGAAAACAAGTTACGTGTGCTTTACATATTAGATGAAAAACTGTTTGACCATCCACTTCAATTAATATTTACCACCGTTTGTTGGATCAGAATATTCAGAATATTCAAGGTATGTGAATTAAGTGATCTACAGCGTCATATATTTATCTATAGCAGATCCGTTCTAATTTATTACTCTAGCGGTGACTCTGTGAGTTCTAAAAAAGGGGAAAAAATACGAAAACACCCAAACAGAAACACGGTTCTATGGTTGCGACTGCAACGGAAACAACACCTGACCGTCATCACCACCTGACGGCAATGTTAATAGGGGTGAACGATGGAGAGGTTGAAAAATTAGCCACTAGACGGTTGAGCAGACCCCTTGTCAAAATTTTGCCGTCCGTTTTGAGATAGGAGTTTATAAATTTATTTTAAAAAATTATTTAGTGGTTTAGGGAATATCAAAATAATTTAGAAGTAAGTAGTTAATGGTGGAAAAAAATCAAATATTTTAAAATAAATTTAACTAATTCCTAAGGACAAGAAGGTGTATTAGAACAACCGTTTAAACGCGTAGAACACAGCAAAGGTTACATCAATTACATCTCACATGACGGACGTGCGTGTTTTTCCCTCGCTTTGAGCCTCCGACCGTGCGCGCCCAACACGTACAAAGGCCAGCTGAAAATTACAAACATCTCCACCGAGCCACAGTCAATAGCCATCTCATAGCCACAACTACGCACAACCCCTTTCTAAACGAGTGAAAGAAATGGAAAACAAAATGTTCCCACACGGCTAACAACAAAAAAACCCTCACACCCCCGAGTGACCACTGGAAAACTGAGAGAAAAAGAGAGAGAGAGCACGAGATAAGAGATACAGTAACACAACACAACCCTTCCACCTTGCGTGTGCGTGTGGTGGTTGTAAGCGGTTGGCTTTAAGGCTGCGCCCGCGCCGGAACGCGTGCGGCTCCGTCAGTACCGGATCAGCATTGCGCGAACACAGTTCGCCGTAGTCTTCGCCGCGGAGTCGTTGCAGTGGAGCAAAACCGCTAAAACAAAAACAAAGCACGCACACACACAAACCCAATCGAAATCCCGCAGTGCGTCAGAGCAGAAGAAGTGTGAGCAAACAGGGGTGGAACAACGGGTGATCGGGTGGCCCCCGATCGACGACAGCGATGCACAAATTTGCATCCGCACGAGCGCATCACTAATTATCCGGTGCATTATACCGTGGCCAGTGGAAAAGGGAAATTAGTTAACGGCTAAGCGTAAAAAAGGGCCAAGGATCGGAAGGAAAAACGCGCGCAACAACTCGCTGGGTGGTGTACAAACAAGCAGACGGAAAATTCACCGTGAGGCGTGTATGTGAAAGTGAGTAAAATAGGGTCCATCTGGAAGGGCCGTGCAAAAAAGGTGATGTTGAATCGGCGATGAGACAAGCCCTTTATTTCCCGTGGTTAATTGGAAGATTGGCTGCTTTTCACCGGCCGTGATCGATCGATTTAGCGGCGGTGGAAAAAAGGCTTTTCCAGGCATGGAAAAGCTCGTGTTACGGTAGTGCGTGTATGTGTGTTGGTGTGTGTGAAGAACGCGTGTTCTGTGGTTTTTCGGTACATGTCGGTGTCCAACAGCTGTTTTGTGAAGGAAAGAAAGCGGGCGTAAAGAAGAGCAACCGATAACAAAAGCACCATCGCGCCCGTCTCCTCTCTCCCGAAAGGCGAGAGAGGAAGTGCATTGCTCTGGTGCAGTGGTGCGTGAAAAACACAACGGCCCCCCCTGCCTGTACTACGCTTTTCCGTGCGTTCCGTATTGCGAATCGGGCTTTAAAAAGCAAGTGAAGTCAACGGTATTCGGTACGGAGAACACGCACAAATAAACAACACGCTGGAGTGGACAGCAGGAACGGTTGTTTCCTTCCTATGCGGCGTGTGTGTGTCAGTGAAAGGAGAAGTTCCTCCTCAGCAAGGAAGGAGGACAGGGGGAGAGGGTACCAATTTGTTCCATGCTGTTACTTGGAAAATGCATTCGAAGCGCATTTGTGGGTGCACCACACTCTCGTCGAGATTTGCGTGTCGCAAGCGAAAAAAGTATTAAAGAGCTGGCGGAAAAGCTTCGATTTTCCCTTTCACAAAAACCGACAAAGAGCGTGGCGCATGTTTGGTCGTGCTTGTTCATTGCAATTTTCCGGACGTTTAATATTAAGAGAATAGATGGATTTTAATGAGTTTTCGTTTATTAATTCATTGTTCTATCGATGGAAGGTTAAAACCGTCGAGGAGTAATATTGAAGAGGTGTCCTCACTATGAGTTTTATGCCTGGAGAAAAAATAACTAGATATAATGAGGCCTGCCTGCCTCCTTGTCAACGTCTTCGAGTGTTAGAACATTCATTTACTTGAGGAGTATTACAAAGCTTGTCATTGGGGACAGGTTTTGGACCAGAGCTTCTGGTCTCTCAACAGTGTTCTTTAACCTTAAACTACTGCAGATAATGATTAGGATTGCCGATATGAAACTTAGATCCCAAGAGCAACCGTCTAGCACTAGTAGTCAAACATGTCCTGGTCAAGAAGGGTATTGACATACAAAACTTGACGCCCTTGTCTAATACGTAGTCCGTATCCATGAATAAGTAGATCGAGCTAACTAACCCCAATCTTCCGCTATCGCTTGTAGAAAATATCTTAAAGACCGGTGTGTGTGTGCCGCTGATCGTTCAGACTCCAAACTGACCTCAAGGATTTTTACCCCTTTTTTTTGGAAAATTGTATCAGAAGACCACAGCGAATGTATGATGTAACCAAGACGAACTAGTAACAGATCTTCAAGCAGAACTGGCAGAGCTGGAACAGTTTTTTAAAGGCAGCCTTGGCCAAAGTCCCAAATCTTTGTTTTTGTAGAACTCTTCTACGATGTTAAAGTCATGAAAAAAATAATGGAACAGATTATGGTCTTGACGTCATTCTGGGACGAGCCAACTAGTAGGGTTATCGGTACTATCCAGCATAGGGGAGTCCCGGTGGTAGATGCAATAGCGGGGCCGGTCTTCACAAGGCAGGATCGGAGTTCATATAATATATGGGCCGTTCTCTCATATTGAGGACTGACTATCCAACTATGCCGTATCAATAAGTCTAGTAAACAAGAAATCGCAGTCATGACCTAAGTCAGTTCGTTAGACCAAGAAAGAAGAAGATGCTAAGGGATAGAATTAACTGCAGGATTCCAGATATTTTGACAGGCCAGGATCTCTTCAGATTGCAGTGCCCTATCCATCACCAGCATTAATATTTTCACTCTCATTACCATCCAAGTCGGTCTTTTTTTATTTTAAAACAACAATTTAACCTTTAGTTAGCCTTTATCCCATTTTGCATTTCAAAGAACATAAAATTGAATCATTTGTACCATATAAACAAACATCCAACTGTTGAGTGCAAGTTTTTAATTAGCTGCATGCGCTGCAGGGCACACTATCATTTGTCACTTAGTGCAACTACTGCTTATTAGCACCATAAACGGAAGCACCGTCACTGATAACTTTGTTCATTATAAGTTAACCAAAACCAAAAAAAAACGCATTTTTGTGGAGTTAAGCCCACGGGCTAGACTTTTCCAAAACCACAATCCGGGATTTTTTTAATTCCTCGAATCCGCTCACACTGGTTTTGCGGTGTGCAGTAGTTATTTTCTCCCATTTTCTATCGACCAACCTTTTTCTTTGGGTGCAACAAAAACGATGCAAGTGATGGAAAATGTTTGTTTGCAGTGCAAAAAAAAATGCGATCGCTACGGAACGCTAATAACAGAGCGAATCGGTGGCCGCGAATCGGGGAAAATGTGGCGCAAAATCAAGGGCGATCGTGACACAGACACAAAGCGCTTGCGGAAAGTAACAACAAAAAATTGCACATTGCATCCTACCAGCGGGAAATGGATTGGGGCGACGTGAGTGAAAAATTAATTTCTAAAACACTCGAAACTGTGGTGGCGAACTACCGTAACACACACACACCAAAAACCCAACTAATCCAGCACCGAAAAGGGTTACTGTCCTTGTTGGCGGGGAAAAGCACCCGGCGAGGCTGTGGTAATTAACGAACTTTTTCGCCGGCGCTGCCGCCACCACCAACCGGATCAAGAACACACACTGACAGCGTTCGATGGATGTTGTGCACCCTTGCACCGGAACGTGTAAAACGTTGGGCCGTGTTGCGTTGGGTAGCGCGCGACTCTCTTTTCTGCATGTTTTGTGCATGGTTTTTGTGATCGGATTTTTTGTGTGTATTTCGTGTTCGTCCATTTCAATATTTGTTCACGACACGATAGATTCGCTTACCGAACGGTGGTGTCTTGTTTTTCCCCCACTAGCACTGGGTGCTTTCCATTGCGTTTTTGCTGTGTGCTTTAATCGCATCACCACAAAACCAACCGCGAACGGTTCGACGAGATTCAATGCCATGGCGATGTGGAAAAATGAATTAATTCAATGTGCAATAAACCGAACCGAAAAGAGAAAAAAACCGCTAGCAACCCCCACACAACTAATTGGACACCATTGGCTGAGGGCGGACGGTTGGTGGAAATTTTCAAACGTTTGGAGGTTCTCGAATAGAAAGAGAGAAAGGAAAAATTTCGCACACGGCGGTCAGTATTTGGCGGCTTTTGGTTAGCAATTTTATTTCCAACCGACGCGAGAGGCTTTTCCACACCGGAATGTTTGCTGTTGCATTCGAGAAATGTGAACCGGGGATTTGATGTTATGGTGTTGGCTTCAGTTTTAAATTGATTAGAAGCGCAGCACAGCAAAAAAGGGGCATGAATTTACCAACATTCTACCCCCGAACCATTGCATTGATTAGCGGAAACCATTTGCCCGCTTTTAATTGCTTTCGGCACGGAAAACCTCAACCTTCTGCGGTGGTTCTCGCGCGATGGAAAACGGCAACTCTTTGAACGATTTTTAAACTAAAATTGAGCTGAAGAGAAATACAGTTATAGAAAGAACAACAAAAAAAACGGCATGACGACTTATTGTTGAAGTCGCCAACGTCAGAGGTGGAGTGACACGCTTCTTTCGCCTAATCACACCGGGAAACTATCAATTCCTGCTCGGCCAAAATTACCGTCATCAGATCCGCTTCCGTGGCAAAGGGGCACCCCGGTAGAATGAATTTGCTTTTCTGAACCTCATTCGAATTATGTTTAGCAATAACTAAGTGGTCATTCACGACATTAAAACAAGCAAAAGTGGGACTCCAGTCTTTTTCTAATCCCCCCTCCTCATTGCATGCTACCGGTCACGTTCCAGTTTTGCAAAGTTTCACTGGCACTGGGTTTGCTAACGTTCCGGGTCATTTTTCATTACCGTGTGTAGAGTGTTCTTTTTCGAAAAACGAACTCGCGGTGTCGTAAAGGTTTATGATCACGTTCCGTGGTGTTACACGGCCGTCAGGAGAACAAGTTTGAGCAGGATTTGGCGTGAGGCTTACTTCCGTGTTGACGAGGCGGGACTTTGAAAGGGTTGGTTCCCGGGCAAGACGGACATCCGTGTGCATCAGGGGTGTACAAGTTCTGTTTTGTTATGCATCATTAAAACGGGGAATATTACGATAACGATCAATGGTTTGACGAATGGTTAACGATTTGATAATAAAGCGAAAGAGTTTCAACAGATGTTGTAGAGGCTACAGAAGGTTACCCTTGGAATGACATTTAAAATTGGCATTGTCGTTAGAAGGAGTAGAAAAGACATTCAATTATTTTAATTTGTGATGTAGTATTTGACTTAACGTTACTTAAAAGAAATAAATAAATCAGCTAATTTTAATATAAATTTACAAATCATTGTCTGAAGATTTTTTATTTGTGTCGTGACAAATCATGAATACTTTCCTTTTTCAAGTTTGTGAATATCATTTAAAATTGCAAATCACGACTCAGTTTTTCTAGTTGAATAGTTAATAAGCAGCGAAAATCTATATCGAAAAAACAATAGACAATCAGCGATCATACTTACTCTCTTATTACTTTCCTTCCCCTTTTTGATGTTTTAGTCATCCACACACACACACAACAAAACCACACACTTTTATTAAGCACGTGTCGCGAGAGGCCAAACGCGTGTCCGTTTTCAAATAAATTACCATAAAAACGTGACCGATCGATCAACATCATCGGATCGACATGAAACGGGAAGGGGAGGAAAAAAAATGCCCATATTGTCATGTGATCCACCACAGAGCTTATTATTTCGAGCTGCCGGAGTGTGTGTGTGTGTGTTTCAGTGGACACAGCTTTGTGGACAACGGGGAATTAAATTACTCTCGTACAAATATTGGTTTTCGGTTGTTTTTTTGCGAAATGTACACGGCGGAAATTGGGTTTGAAATAGATTTTTTTTTCAGCGAGCTTAGTACTGCCGACGTAAAGATAAGCTTCAGAATATGGTTCTTATTTAGCCTGCTCAATACAGATTTTGGATTCGTGGTATGGTGGTTAAGGTGAGATTCTTTCCTACGGTCATGGTCATGGTATTAAATCTCTCAACTGGACTATCGCCCAGCCAGGGACTGCCTTCTAGCTGTGTAAGGCTTACAATTAAAACGTCGTTTATTATGACCTTGTAGGATGTTGTTGAGTTCATAAAGTTTTTAAATACCCAAATATTACATAAAAAATCCTTGCAATATTGTTATTCTAGCTTCTCTTCTTCCTTGGCACTAACAACCTGGAAGTATCTCGGCCTGCCATTTCTCTCTGGCTTTTTGTGACATGATTTTACCCGTAGACGAGCAGACAGCCTTGCGTACGGGTGGAGGTGATTCAGATGGGATTTGAACCCCGGGACCTGCCCCCTGCCCTGTGAAGACCGGCGCCGCTGTCACCTCGGCCATTATTCTAGCATAATAAGAAAAACTGACAACAAGGGGTTTAAACGGACTGAGCTCTTCGTCCCTTTAATCTTTAATGCATTCGACAATTCAATTCGCTTTTCCCCGTACAATGAATAATGATAATGATTTTCGCAACGATTATTGTGCATGATTTCCATTCTTTACATTTACATTTCAAATCGTCGTGATAAACATAGTGCATGGTCTCCAAATTTGAACTGGAAAACTGAACCTTTTACCTTTTCACCCTTACTCTGTCGAAATACCCCTCTCTCGGTCAGGAGTAAGCTACCCGTTGGTTCGGTTAGTACTCAGCGGTTACGTTTAAGCACCGGTTGTTCCAATTTTTGAACGTTTACATGGCAATGGGGGGGTCAGTAAATCCGGTTCTCCACCATTTTTGGACAGAACTGCATAGCGAATAAGTTCCAATTTCGATTCGGCGCTAGCTGTGGAGTTTTTATGCTGTGTGTGGGCACTGTTGCGAGCATCATCGCGCATACCCGATGTTATGGCTCAACGGACACAACAGCGAAACCGACACCGGTGAACTCGGTGGTCCAAGTGGAATGTGGCTGGAGACTCCCATTTTTTGATGATGAATTGAGGCGGTAGTAAAAACACACCGGGCCGGAGTCCGTCATCGATCGGTGGCGTGAAATTGATTGGATTGATTTCGACATTCAGGTCGCGTATTATATTAGAGACGGTTGAACCGCGACCACGGTGAGATATTAAGAGCAGGAAGTCAAAGCTTACGCATGGCGCAACTTTGCCGGTCGTCGGAACATGGGCTTTTTGGTGGTTCATTTTATGTACATAATAAAAGCCAATATATCATTTTAAAAATAAAAATGAGTGGCTTACTCAGTTTGCTGCTCAACATTAGCACAGCTCAAGTGACCAACTTCTCATTCGTCTAAAAACTTTAATAAAGGCAAACAAAATCGAAAAAAGCACTTGACACAAAAGAAATGCTTCTAAGTCGCATAAATTACTTTCCCTTCCGTTCGTCATAAATATCGGATTAAATGCGCGCGATTCGCGCAAAACATACGAAACAAACCCCGAAACCGTCGGTAAGGGACAAACTCCACTCCATCCATCCAGTATATGATTTTTTGTTTCTGTGCGGCTCAGAGAAAAAGAATCAAAATGTCCAGAAAATTGGGGACGTGGGTGCCTTAAAGTTCGTGCCAACCATGGCCGATGGTCCCGGGCCGGGGATGGTCCCCCCGGGGTGGAGAAAAGTTTGCCAATGTGAAGTTGCTCACTTCGAAACGGTTTGCCACGCCACGGAGACAGTTGCAATTGCAAAAGGTACACAGGCTTCCTCTTCTTCCTCTGGTGTCGTCACGAGAAATGTTTCCGGATATCATTTGAGAACTTCAGTTCAGCGAAACTTTTGGTCACTCGGGAACGAGCCTTGCCTGCTTGTGCTCGATGTTTCGGCCCAAAGATTGTCTTAGTGACACAATATTATTCGTCTTTTCTGTGAAGCCAGAAGTTTGTGTCCGTAACAGAGTGGTGTGGAACAGGGGTCCCGTAATCAGCTTTAACGAGCAGCGCTCTGTCCCGCTGGCGCCCGGGTTTTTCGTCTGTCCACCGTGCACATAAATTATCAAACCATCGCCGGCATCCAGCGTTTGCCAGGTCCTTCGCGCGACTGTTTTATTACACCGAAAGTTGCCCAGTTCTGTGGATGAATGTTGAGTCCTTTTTATGTGTGCCGAGTCATCCCGAGAGCCAGGTGGGGCTGGGAGAGCATTTTGTTAAAAATAGATATCAACTGAAATTTGTTTCCCCCTTTTTTGTTGCTACCAACTGAGGTACGGGACTGGTGATTGTGGAAAAACATAAACTTTTCCCGAATAGAAAGAAGACCATTTTAACAAAGTCCCCCAACATAACCCTGCTGCCTAGTCTTTCGGGGAAGGTTATCACTGTCGTACGCAATGGTGCTACGATGAGCGAAGGATTTTTAACTGCCTGTGACAGACAGAAGCTACAGCGATAATTATTACGATCATCGTCCGTTGCTATTTGCACAACTTTCCAACCTTTTTCTGCTGGCTCATCTTGAACCAGGGAGAAGGTTTCTGTGTGTTTGATCTTGTCATTTGCATAGCGCCCTTCCCCAACGACTTGCTGATTGGTGTAATTAACGCAAGCTCTTGGAAGCTGATCTGATGCTCGTGCTCGTCCTGCCCGACGAGCCCTGCCCGACAATCATTTACATCGCACCGGGGGAAGTTTCGTGACCGATCGATTATCCGGTCCACCAGCGACGGAGCTATCGTTCGTCAAGGGCAACCGCGTAGCGACGAAGGTCGTACCGTCGGTCGTCGGATGTGGGTCAGGTTAAACTGCCAACCACCGGACAAAAACGATAATAGCTAACGAGAAAGTTCCAACACTTTGGTTTGAAGAAAGTTGTGTTTGTGTGCTTTTTTTCATTCTTTGCGCGCGAGGAATGCATTTTGAAGTTCTTCGTCAAACATAACATCACGAGTACGAGGACCCGGTACCTGTTAAACGTTGAGTTGAGCAGCAAAGAAAACTTAAAAAAAAGCGATGACTCCTTACGCAAACGCTTGAGTCAAAATAAACAAACCATTTAGCATGCACCAGCCAAAACCACTCCCCCCTATTTTGGGGGTTGACTCATCGTGGTGAGGGGGAATACAGAGATTTTATACTATTTTTTGCCTGCCCTTTACTCCAGTTACAGGATGAGAAGTTAGTGGTGCTAGGGTTGTTTTAATATGCATTTTAATGTTTGCCCTATTTTTGATTTCTTTTTTCTAAGTTCTTTTTCTTTACAACCGGCTGCCAACTCCCGGTGAAGTAGAACGATACAAACAGAGGTGACCACGGACCGGTCAGAAAGATGATAATTTGTTACTCGCCTCGTCTGACGTACACACTTCTCGTCGGAGGGTCGTTAACTTCTTTCGCTGGCGAATGGTCTAAATTGAGCGCTATGCTAATATTTAGATTGCACCGAAAATCATGTGACCTGGAAAATCAAGTCCGTATAATTTACACAGCACAATCTTTGGGAGCAAACGGGAGCGTTATCGTAGTCTGGTGCCTTGAAGAAGTGTTGTATGCGAATGTTCGGTTTTAGGCAAGCGATTGTCATCTTGCTTTGCGTCAATCTCAGATATATTTTTTGCCATAGTTTTCTTCAGCCATACTTCCAATATTTCAAATATTTTTGTATATCCTCTCTTCTTGGCCTAACATTGACCGCTTGGGTCTTACCTGCCATTTCTGGCTTACTAGGCTTTATGATACCACGTAGTTGGATAGTCAGTCCTCAGTCAGTCAGTAGACTACGGGGTAACGGTCCGGATGAGATTTGAACCTCGGTCTTTCCGTGTGAAGACTGGTGTCGTTGCCTCTAGTGCCTCGACCACTAGACCGCCGCAAGATTCTAGAAGCAATATTAAATCTATCCCAAAACGCCACTAGAAGATACATTTCTCCAGAGACTTCACTTATCCGATGAGTGCAAATAAGTCAATTCCACTGCTTTACATGCCTACCAACTTAATTCAACTCCAACCAACGCTCAATTCATTAAACGCCATTTTAAAATTCATACCCATATTCAAATACTTTCACCACAGCTAGCGCCACTGCTAGTCTCTAGTCACGTTCGCAAGCCGAGCGAATTAAAATCCATATTTGATCTACCACTCACTTTTATACGCCTTTCCTCCGTCCAATTAAAATTGCCAACCAGGCTTGCTGCTGGAGGCACACGCACCAGCAGCGGTTGTTAGTGAATTCTTCGCGCAACGTGATCATCATTAAACCCAATTTGCAAAGCAGTAAAGCGTTACCTAGGAAAAAGTTTTTATCGACGGTCAACAGCCCTTCCATGGGGCCGCCGTCTGCCATAAGGAAAAGGCTCTGGCACTTTCCAGACATCCTTCAACGCTTTTCCTTTTCTTAGATCGCGTGTACACCAACAAGTACAATGGCGTAAGTACACAGCTGTTTTCGGCCAAAAGCTCACGCCAAGTGTTCGTGCCATGATGAAATAGCAGTTCGATAAAAATAAAGCACACAAAATTTCGGTTTTCCTTAAACTCGAACATGCGACATGCACCTACGGCCACCAGGAGAAACGGAAACAATTGCAAGCGCATGCACGGTCAGGTTTACCACCGGGTGCAAAAGGGCTAGCAACCCCGCAGCCGAGCGCAGCAGAGCGTTTTTCCGAGGACGTTCCTGTCCGGTGGTTACGGTGCCGTCGGTCTGGCCACCGCTTTTGCGTGGTGGTGGTGACGTTTCATTACGATGGCGGAAGCATGCAATTTGATGCTCGTGCCCGTGTTCCGTCGGAAGTTGATGTCACGGGTGGGGGAGGTTAATCGCGGCTGCTGCTTGCTGGAAGTGGTTACGCTGTTCCGTGGTGTGGGTCAGATTGGAGGGCTTGCCTGAAGCTCTAGAGGTCTGAAGGTCATTGGAAGGTGTATTTCGGGGCGCAAAAATCTAAAACCAGCTATCAAAGGGGACGGGAGTGCGCGCGCGCACGCACGAGGTAATTTGCATGTCCAAAATGGAGTGCTATAGAAAGGTTCTGCGAGATGATGATTTTCATGTTGATGATTCATGTGACTTTTGTGTGGACAGTCTGTCAACTTCGTAAGCACACAGCATGTGACAGAGTGAGATCGTACGTTCGATGCATGTGTAATTGGATTATACTTCAACAAAACAGAGCTCAGCACATTGTCAATAGTACAAAGTTGTCCTGAAAGTCAGTTTTGTTGTGATGGAGATTCAGTGTATCAGGAGCTTTCTTGGGAAATAGGTCTCTGTGCCTCTCTTAGGTTAGCTGTGCTATTAATACCCAATCATACATAATTTAAGACAAGTATTTTAAGTTATTCACGAAGAACAGTCTGACTTTATAACTAAGTTGTTTCTTGTGAGAATAATTGATAGTCAAGGTTTGCTACGAAGTGCTTGCCAACTCCTGTGCTAAAACAACTTCCCATCTCTCTTCTTTTCTCTCTCGCGCAGAAATTCCGACTCAGCATCGAACTACGTGGACCGTGTGCGCATCCGTGACTCGTCCAACTCGTTCGGAGGGCCGGGCCGAGGATCCGGGTGGCGTCAGAAGTCCCTGTCGAATATAGATCTACCGACGAGCTACCGTGGCATCGCCGGCGGCATCGGCGGGGGCATCACTGGCGGTGGCTTGGGTGCTGGTCAGTTTCGCTACCGCGACTATGACTCAGGACTGTACGATCTATATTCGCGCATAGACAGCCGCCGCGAGGAGTACGAAGATCTGTACGGCGTCAATCCGAAGGCGGCGCGGGCAAACGGTGGCGCTGGTAGCAGCGGCAACAGTGGCCTCAGTTCATCGGCTGGTGCAACAGCTGCGGCGGCGGCAACATCCGTACCCGGCACCGGATCACCTGCCGGGGGTGGCGGAAAGTCCGGCGGCAAGAAGCGACACCACCGCAGCCAGGAGGTGATCGCGTACGACAAGTCGTCCGAGCACGGTGGCCACAGTCACCATCACCACCATCATCATCATCACGGCTCGCAGCAACAACAACAGGGTGGGCAGCAGCAGCAACAACAGCATCAGCAGTTCTATAACGCCGATACTGGCGAAGCTTGCAGCTTGCGCCGTACCCGCAGCCTGGCCGTAATACGCGAGGAGTCGTACAACGATCTTCATCTTCCCGGACGTGGCGGCGCCAGAAGATCTCAGCTAATTCCGAGAGCGAAGCTGATCGATAGGAATTTTTTCAAGGAACGGTAAGCATTCTAGCTCGAGAGCAGGGTTCTTCTTGTGTATTCAAAACACATTCACTGATGTCCTGATGTTTGTGTTCAGTTTTAGCTACATCTACGACGACAACGGGGACGTACCGGAGACACCAGAAAGTGACGCCAACGGGTACACGCTAGCTCGCCGGTTCTCTTCCTCAGCACAGCAGGCGACCGGAGGTCAGCAGCAACCCTTCCCTTGGCACACGGACAAGAGCGATCTTGATTCGATCGATTCGTCCATCTTCAAGCACTCGCTGCACCAGCAGAACAGTTTCGACGGCAGTCGTCGCAATTCGATCCGCAGCGATTCGACCAAGTTCGTGTCCAAGGTTGAGGTGCACAGCCAGTATTCTGGCGTGTCCGGTGGTAGCAAGTCCGACACAGGCGTCGACGCCGACCTCAAGCTACTGGACGATCTATCGCTCCGTGAAGAACCGACGCGTGGTATTGGTTCAAAGCCTATCGCAACGCTTGACACGGTACGAAAGCGTACCGGAGCAAGCAAGTTTGGACCGCGGGACGAAGACGAAAGCGGAATAACGATCATCGAAATCAAGGACAGTCAGGTGTCGCACAAGAGCTCGAGCGTTATCTCATACGATTCGATCTACCTGTCGTCGGAAAGTGACGAGAAGGAGCTGCTGGACGAGCAGCCACCAACACCGACCGACGACACTCAGAGACGGCGTGGCAAGGAGGCTCTGATTGAGGCTCAGTTTGAAGAGTACGAGGAGCTGTTCCACGAGGTAGACGATCTTGAAAGTACCGAAAGTACGATCGACACGCTATACGGACAAGTGACAAAGCCGAAACCTAAAATCGTTGGAGTGGAGCCAAAGAAAATCCATCCAAACGATTCTTTGCGGCGTTACACCAAACACAACACCGGTCGCAGTACGATCGAGCGGCTGTCAATCATCTCGAATTTGAAGCTGAGGCAAGAGTTCGGCACTGATCCACCGTCTCCAGGGAATCCGATCAGCCGAAAGGATAAGGCACTGCAAGCAGTCGACAGTGATTATCAGTACAATTCGCTGCCCGATGCGGACGTTTGCAAGATCCTCAGAAACTCGGAGCGCATCGATGCAAAGCTGAGACGGATCGCCGACAACGATCACGACGGAGACGCGGCAAGTCGCAAGCGTGAGTTTGATTCACTGCCGCGCCTCAACAAAGCGAACCTTAACCTTACGCGACCTCCGTCCGACGAGGACACATCGCTGGAGGAGTCCGATAAGGGAGCTCCCTCGATCGAGGTGGTTGAGACGCCAACGAAGGAAGTGCAGGGCAAAGTGTACCTGCCGGATCTAGGCGTTGAGCTTGACTACGAAAACTCCGTCGTAGCTGGAAATAGTGATCAGGAAAGTGACATCACTATCGTTGCGCCGCAGGACAATTTGGAGATACCGACACCTGCGATCGTTGTAACGCCGGCGGAAGGAAAACCGACCCATTCGTCCGTCATCTACTCGACCTTTGCGAGCACTGTCGGCAAGCAGACCACGAGTAAGATACACTTTGAAAGCAAGGAGCGTCAGAAGCCGGAACCAGACGCACTACGGGAAGTTCGCACGAAGCTTAAGCCTGTCCCAGCACAGCCAAAGGTACCCTTGGCTCTCGCACCGACCGTTAAACTCGGCGGCAGAAAGGTTATCGTTGATGAAGTTGCGGCCAAAGCGGTTCAGCGTGAAAAGGACTTAGAGAAGGTGCAGGTACCCAAACCCGAACAGGTTGGTCCAGTGGTTCCAAAAAAGCCTCAGAAAGAATCTCAACCCGAAGAAGCGTCACCTATCGGTATACCGATCGCGAACGGCAAAGCACCACCCGACGACCAGGGAGACCTTCCACCAACGGAAGAAAAGCAGGGTAGCCCAAAGGTAGACCATTCAAGTCTGTTTAAAGATACGAACCCGTTCAAGGAGCAGGCTCGCCGGGAAATTAAGCATCGCGTCAACGACCGTCCCCTGTTCAAAGGTGTGCGACGGTTCAACAGCACCGAGAACATTTTCACCTCAACACCGATCATCGTCACGAAGACCTTCAACAACTGCATCAAAACGAACGAGGTCAAGACCAAGTCGTTCGATTCGTTGATCGTGGAAAGCAATCAGTGTGATAACGGGAACAGAGCAAAGATGCCACGACCACAAGTGATACAGATCGTTGATTCGAAGCAGCAGCAATCGGCACCACAGTCCGTTGCAAACAGCGGTGCCGATACGCTGCGCAAGACGTCCAAAAATGGACAGCAAACACAGCGCGAGTTCCTGCACAAGGTGGACTCTGTCCGTAGCTATTGGTCCAAGATGCTGGACGAGGTGGAACAGCTCGAATCGGAGGGTGATGCCATCCGTACCGAGGAAGCACTGCTGAATGCAAAAAACGAGCTACTGACGAGCAGCGTAGCCGCGTCTGCGGCCGCTGCTCCGGTGGGCTCTACCGTGCCCTACCAGCAATCGCTGTCAAAAAACGGTAACGCCGAGCGGAAGTCCAGCATCGGCTCGGCGACATCGGAAGCATCGGACAGCTCCAGAAACACCGGCTCCACTAAGACGGCGTCCAGCGGCCAGCAGCGTCAGTCGGCGGCCGGCCGCAACAAGTACTCCACCTACCAGCTCGACAACGACGACGACCCGGAGGACGAGATGCGCTTCCAGAGCTTCAGCCCGACGGTCGAGATAATCGAGCTGGACGGGCACAAGCAGGCGGCGCTGGTGAAGCCCAAAAATGCGAAGGAGCTCGACTTCGACCACGTGCGCTACAAGGTGATGAAGTCGGAGATGTTTCAAAAAAACTTGCTGGTAAACCATCGGAAAGCGGCTCAGTTCGATGGTTTAATGCAGTACCTACAGGATTACAGCTTCCAGGAGCTGCTAGCTCACAACAACGTTGTAATCATCGAGCCGGTCCGCACCAAGATCGAGAAAATTTCGGAAAAGCCGCCCCAGGCCCCGGCGGCCGTCTGTCGGATCACGAACGGGGCGCTGGGGGCACCGGGCGGCAGGCGTCCGGCCGGGACGACCACCGCGTCCGGCATCAAGAAGCACTTCTTCTACCATCCGATACGGGTAAACAAGGAGCTGCTGGACGAGGAGCTGCCCAGCCCGGACACGGTGCGCAATGTGCGCAAATTGTTCGAGGGCACATTGCGGCTTGGAACAGCCGCCAAACAGGCCTACGAAGAAGCGAAGGCGAACGGAACGGCAGGTACGTTTATCATGCGACTTCCCATACCTCTAAACTACTGTTCTGAGCCAAAGCTAGGGCAGGATGCCCTCCGCATGTACTATACAATCTGACCCAATTCTTCCGAAAACCAAACTGTACATCTTATTTCGCCACGCAAGTAATCCAGGGGGGAGAAAAGGAATGGAGATCCTTGTCTTGTCTTGATAGTAGTCTCTTGCAAACATACACACGAAATGATGGAAGAGTTCTTCTTGGTCACTTACTCCCCCCTCGCTGCTCCTACCCTCCCTCCCGCCTCTCCCCCTTCTGCAACAAACATTTAACCTCACGTATCTTCTCTCTTCTCTTCCTTCACGTTCTCTCCCACTTGTTCCAAAATGTCCCCCGATTCCTGCCCATTCCCTCTATTCCCGTCTGTGCGTCCTTTCTTTCTTCAATCGAATCTTCAATCCTGCATGTATGTCCCCGTCCCTGTCCATCCCCCCCCTCAAACTCCCATATTCTGCACGCACCCCCAATTGTCCGTAGGCATCCGCAAATGGGACTCTGCCAGCCTGTCGAGCGGTGTATCGTCCAGCGGTGACCTAAGCTCCCCCTGTGACTGTGGCGAGAATGAGCCGGGTGGTGCGGCAGTAGCAGCAACCATGGAGTCACATCTGTCCGGTGAGCTGGAATCGCACTACGTCAGCCAGGACGTGCTGGAGAAGATACGCGAGTGCGGCTCGACCGTCACCTACTACGGTGGCCGTGTGCTGGACAAGCGCACCGAGCACATCAGCACGATGACCCGCGCCATTATGCGGGAGATCCGCGGCCAGGATCGGCAGTGTGGTGTGTGTCAGCCGCACGGCTGCCTGCGGCACACCGTCGATGATGAGGACGAGGAGGAGGGCGAGGTGGACGAAGACGAGGAACGGGAGCACGGTGGGCATGCACACGGTTGCCCCGGTAGTCTACGAAGGCCGTTGGCTGGCGAGCGGGAAGGTGGATTAGGTAACGCCAGCGTAATGATTCTCTGTTGCGCGTACAACTTCATCAAACACTTCATCACCTTAGTCTAGCGAAGGGGCACGTTTTGTTGTAGCGTTGTGGCAATGTTTGTGAGTGACCTAATGTCTAAAACACGATGCGTTTTTTGTATCGGGGCTTTGCTCCTGTGTGCTTTGTGTAAATTATTGTGTTCTAGTTTGTATGTAGTTTCAATCACGTAGCTATCACGTTCGTTGTGGAATGAATGACCCCGGAAAACCCCGGACACCGTGACCTAGATCACACATAGTTGTTACCGGAAGATGTCTTGTACCTTCCCAATATCCTAGAAATACTGACAACGAAAGGACCCTTTCCAACGCATTTGTAACTAACAACCAGTGTGCGAGTGTATCGACGAGTACTCCTCGCTGTTCGCCCCGCATTAACGTTTTCCTCTCTATTTCATCCCTCCGCAGGTGTTAAATTCAAGCTGGTCAAATCGAATAGCTGCAGCAGCCGGCTAGAGTTGGCCGGTACCGGTAAAACACCACCCGATCTGCTGCGACCGAACGGGCGCATGCGCGGTCGTCACATCCTCCCGGAGGAAAACTCCACCCGCTGCACGGCCGAGGCGACAATCGAGGAGCCGGAGGAGAGTGTGCGAGATATGGTCAGCAGGCTCGAGAGTGGCAACGCCACGCTCACCGCACGCACCACCAACAAGCCACGCATCATCGAGTCGCGGTGCATTGAAAAGTTCGAACACGAGCCGGCCATCACGATCAACAGCCAGACGACGGTGGAAGGCAGCCCGCCGGTCGTCAGTGACCGCAAGTCACCCAGTGTGGAACCTGTCACCGTCAACAATCACATCAACGTAGTAGTGCACCCGATCCCAACCAATGGGTCCGTACCGCAACCACCACCGATCCCTGGTCCGCTACTAATACCTCCGCTACTAAGAGGAGGTCCAGCAAAATCGTTACCGGCCAGCGAGGTAACAACGACCGTGCCACCTCCATCAGCGACCGGTGCCACCTCGATGGAACGTCCACCCAAAGTTTGCCGTAACAAAAATGTGGATCTTGCGTTTGCGGCCACCATGAAGCAGCTGGTCGGTTTGAATGGGAACGGCACCGTTAGGCCACCGTCTGCTGTGAAGAAATCTCCCTCCCAGGTATCGGTCACGGTGGAATCGAACGGTCAGGATGCATCGCCACCCGACAGTGCACCATCGAGTGCTGCTTCCGTGACAAAAACGGTAACCTTCAACTTCACCAACGGGACCGAGATGGCAACGCCGGCGAACGGGACCGAAGAGTCACACCACACGAACGGAGCACAAACGGTGGACCAGAGCGAGAATCTTCGACCGAGCGCCATTGCCGAGCAGCGCAAGGTTGACGAGCTGACGTCCCCCAAGCTGGTGAACTGGAGCAGTATCGGACGGTTCGACGAGCGGCAGTACTTCGCCAACGACCGAAAGCTGATCGAGAAGCGCAAGTACGACGACATGGAGTTCGAGGAGTTCGAGGTGCTCGATCCGAACGCACCGCCGCCGTCGGAACACTACGACAGTCTCAACAGCAAGTGAGCGGTCGGTTCGGATTCCCGCCCCGACGGCTGTACGTATTACACACGGAAGTATTTCAATCCAAACGTGAAGTTGGAAAAGCGTAACCAAAAACAAAGGACAGATTGGGGAGAAGATTTAACAGAATGCCACACCAGATGCACACGTTTGGCCATTTAGTCAGTACGATTATCGCTTACTCTTATTCGTCTTACTTTAGCAAAACTAAGCTTAACTGATCGCAGCAAAGAACGGACTCCATGCTAACCTTACGTTGACTCCCATTTTATGGCCAAAGCGCACTTTTAACCGCTAATGTGTACTTCGGGAAACTAACACTTCCCCGCTTGTGTGTTTTGATAGTTTTACGCATTTTTAATCGTCCCGACGCGAGATGCGCCTATTTTAATCACCCAACTCCTATGTACATACGCTACCGTATTTTACCAGTTTCGTACAAGCACCCATCTACGGCAAAGTGTGACAAATCCTGGTGAACATGATCAATCTCATCCCGGCAGTGAAAACAGTGAACCCTTTAACCAACGAGAAACGCACGGCTAATGTTGAAAGTCTATTTATTCGCGAATTACGCCTCCAAACTCTTCACCGCACTTAAAAACTAGCTGGTGGAGAAGGTTTCTAATTTTACTCCCTGGAAGAAGAAGAAGAGAAGCCGATCCACTAAACGATGACCAACGATTTATTATATATCGAAGCAATGGAAGCCACTGGCTGGACGAATATTCCAAAAACATACAGTGTAGATTTGTAGACGAAACTACTTAGTAACATGTTATTAAACAAAAGTAATCTGGAAATAAAATACATTTATGGTTAAACCAGCCTTCGCTTTGCGTTTGGTTTCGTTTTGATTTAAATATTTTAATTTAAACATTCAATCACAGGGAAACGTAAATTCCCTCGAAATCGCTGTAGAATCCTCAAGCGAAGTAGAATATCGCATAATTTGCTCTATCGACTTTTAGCCGCATCCGACGTGATTCTGTTAAGGAAGTCAAACGCAGGTGCCCGTTTCGCAAGACGCAGCAGCTCCAGGAACCACACACTAATTAAGCAAGGAATCAAGTTGATAGCATCACTGCAACGCTAAGATTTAATGCAGCGCCATATTTTCTTTCCAGCAATCCATCCAATCCGGTTTGCTTTTCATTCAGCGACACTCGATCAGCCGGATACAGTGTTGAAATTTGCATTTCGGCGCCTAAAGTGCTGCAATCGTGCTGTGTACAGTGCTACACCTACTGCCTACCTTCTGGAGCATTGCTGATGGTCGTGCTGCTGCTACTACTACTGCTGCTGCTATTTCTTCTGCTGCTCATCGTCATATCACTGTTGCTGTCGCCGCGATGATTGCTGGAAGTGGTGCTATAGTTGCGACAGGCTACACTTTCGATGATGCTGGGTTTGCGGGTACTTCTGTTGCTTCGGTTGCTGCATCCGCTGCTGGCTACTGTCGCGCTGGAGAATTGGCGCCGGGCGCATACAATCAGTGTCTCCTGCGAACAACAAAAAAACAATCGTTGGGGAAAATTTTAATAAACACATCACTTACGTCTCCGAGATGGAAGCAACACATTTAAACTCTTTAGAACCCTTTAAAATGCTTCCATATCTAGCTACACTCCAGTGCTGCAGTGAGCAAGGGAAGAGCATCAGGCAAGATGTAAGAGGCAGCTAGTTTTACATTTAATAAGTCTCACATTACACGCTCCAAGTGCGCTACACCTACATAACCACCGGGAGAGCAGTTTATCTTCCTTCCTATCGGGCTTCATCTCATCGCATTAAATCTCGTACGCTTCACCGTTTCGGACCGTGTGCAACGGGATAAACCATTCATCGTTTCCTTCAGCGTTGGGCGGTAGTAGCGCGGTTAAACTGCACGGCACAACTTCCCACGAAACGGAGCAGCATTCGGCGGTTATGGTAAATTGTGGTAAAGTTAGTGCACACCTAGGAATACCAAACTCATTTCCGCCCATCGGCAGAAATGCTGCCCTTGCAAGGCAACAAAGTAAACCCTGATGCTGCCCTGAAGAGTGCTTCGGAACCATTCCTTCATACCTGGACATTTCCGTTGTGGGTTGCGGCTGAAGCTGAAGTGTTTTCCGAAGACACTTCAGCGCTCTGATAACAAAGGATGTTTGAATTGACCGAAGCGTGATCGTAGCGAAAATAGCAGCCAAGAAACGACCACCGTTTGTTTTGCCAGGCTTTATGTGCCAAACACATCAGACAGCTGCTGATTTATGTTCACACAAAAGAAAAAAAGTTTTCTCGATTCAGGAGGAAATAAAATAAAATTACTGCACAGCAAAAGTTTTATCAAATCCAGAAATGACTACATAATTCTAGCTTGAAAAGTAGTCAAGCTCCCGATAACATCATCCCTGCTCATTACCATTCCTTTATTAAGAACGTATTATACATAGAATTAGAAGTTTTCCACGTGAATTACTCACATGCTTATCGAGCTTATAGCCCACCTGGCTGGCAACCGTTTAATAGAAAGCTATTTTCTTGACCTTCAGCCATTATGCCTGGCCCGAACTCTGAAAAGGGATATTAAATATTTATCATAATTACCCAATCTACTACACTCGGACACACACCGGTGCACCCGACAGCAAAACAACCACACAACACTCCTGTGGTTGTGATTAATGAGGGGCTTTGCTCGCGTGTGTGTTTGTGTCCGTAGAAAGGACACTCACTGAACCATTTCAAGGGGGTGTTCCATGTTCAGCCGCTCCATTCCATTTGTGTGATGTGTGGCTTAGGGGTCCGAACGTAGGGTGGATTAGCGATTGACCCACATTGGGAAAGGTGAACGGTTTGAGGCCAATCTTTGTTGACCGCTCAATCAATCGGTTTCCGTGGTGTAGTGGTTATCACATCCGCCTAACACGCGGAAGGCCCCCGGTTTGATCCCGGGCGGAAACAATAGAGGATTATATTTTGCTATATTTTGTACAATAATGCTTCGATTATCCAAACACTTCGGTTTGATATTGCATTGTTCGGTAGAAAGGAGCTTATTCACGATTGTTAACTCGTCAGTTGATGGGAGCTCAAAATTGAACTACCAGATTTTAATTAATCGATGGAAATATTTAGTTGTTAGTTTTTAATCTTTGACAAAGTTGTTCAAATTCATTATTTATGAATTTACTTCATGATTCATGCAATATGGTTGTGGTAAAAGCTACCGTCAAAGTAAAAGAAAAAAAACTTCAACATCTTCCGTGACAGTGTTATTTATTACCGACTGCTGTTGAGCAGCTAGTAGCAACACTGCCGTGACCAGGATTCGAACCTGGGTTACTACGGCCACAACGTAGGGTCCTAACCACTAGACGATCACGGCTTTAGATGCTTATTTTAAAGTGACTTTAACAAACCATAATGTTCAACTGCTTAGGGTTTCATCATTGGTTTATATGCAATACTTTCGTTCAAGTAAGCAATAATTTAAATCTACACCACAAGCAGAAAGACTTCTTGCAGCAAATCGAAAACCAAATAGGGTCTATTATTGAGGTTCGGTGTCTTTTTATGTAGAGTATAAATAAACATCAGCAAAACGGCTTTTCTAAAAAATAAAAAACTGAACGTGAGTTTCCACTAGGGTAGGTCCTAACCATTGGAAGATCGCGGCTTCAGATGATAAGCTCAAAGAGGTTCAACGAAACAGCTTAATAGGCCATAGAGCTATTCGTTCCTGTACAAAGCCTTTCTCTAAGTAAGCATTTATTTGAAATTATTCATAACTTCGAAATATACAGCGCACAATAGATCTAGAAATTACTAGATCTTCATCTCCTTCAATCATTGGAGAGTATTTTCAAAAAAATCCTGTGCTCAAACGACACAAAAATACATCTTCCGTGACAGTGTTATTTATCCTAACAGTTTTCAGCTGCTGGCAAACACTGCCGTGACCAGGATTCGAACCTGGGTTACTACGGCCACAACGTAGGGTCCTAACCACTAGACGATCACGGCTTTAGATGCTTATTTTACAGTGACTTTAACAATCTACTACGTTCACCTGATCAGGGCTTCAATGTTGGTTTGTAAGCAATGCTTTCGATAGGTAAGCAATAATTGAATTCCACACAACAAGCACATTAAGACTTTTAACAGGCGATTTAAAGCAAAATAAATCGACTTATTGCGTGTCAGTTATTTTTTAATGACGTATTGTTTTCTTGAATAAAAATAAACGTCAACTATACGGCCAGGTATCACTCAGAGCATACATACATAAATAAAACTGAATTACCTAGCCATTAAAAGATCTTGGCTTGAGATGATCAGAGTAAAGAGGGTTTAACAAATTAGCTTTACAATAAGTGGAGTAATTGGTTTAATTAATTGAAAGTTAGTTATACATTCAAAATGCAAAAAGACGTAATGGACCAAAAAATTTCCTAATTCTAACATTTTGCAGTATTTTTACAAACAGACCCCAAAAGACACAACAAAAAAAAATCATCTTCCGTGACAGTGTTACTTATCCCAACAGTTTTCAGCTGCTGGCAACACTGCCGTGACCAGGATTCGAACCTGGGTTACTACGGCCACAACGTAGGGTCCTAACCACTAGACGATCACGGCTTCAGATGTTGTGTTGGAATGCCAGCGTTCCAGCTTCTTTTTGTGAAGCAAACTGTACAGAAACTGGGTTAAAGATTGATCCATGCGATCACTCCCCTACCCTCAAGCAATCACGGTGAAAGTACAGCGAACGGAGAGCATAAAAGACATCAGATTGGCCGGTGCATTCGCCCCACCCAAAGGCTTGGTTGAAGAAAGCAACGATTGAATTGGAGCGTTGATGCTGTATCGAAGAGCAAAAATTGGGTATTAATTCCTCTTAAAGACTTGTTGAACACATAAAACCGGTAGAACTATTATATAACTCAGTTCTGCTTTCAACAGTTCTGCAAAATTGAAACAAAAATGTATTTTTGTTTCCGCCCGGGATCGAACCGGGGGCCTTCCGCGTGTTAGGCGGATGTGATAACCACTACACCACGGAAACCGTTGAAATCTTTATCTAAAATGGAGTAAAAAAGATATATGAAAAATTAAAAAAAACCTACTTAAAACCTTTTAAATGTTTCGTATTTCTTGTGTAGAGCAACATTTCTGCAGAGGTTGCAAACAAACAAAACAGCAAAACAAGTTGTTGTTGTTACTATCGCAAACAACCAACTACCGCTAACGATTTAGGCATAAAACCACGCCATCGACTTATTCGGCCTCAGTCATAAAAATGATTAACAACCCAATGTGACATAATCACGGTCCTTCTGCTGATGCTCCTTACCCATCTTCTTGCATCAAAAGCTTCCTCCGCAAGATGTACGGATGACGTGTATCAGGATGCCCTGCTCCATGACGTACATCCACAAAAACACGATAAAAAGCCGCCAAAAATCACTCAACTGGGTGAAACCACACCGACAGAATATAAATGACAGTGGGGCCGACGCTTAAGCTTGCAAGATCCGACTGCCACGAGCGGAACTTTCCTGTACCGGTTTGGTCAACAGAACCATAAAATAACAGTTTCTGTGCGTTACGCTATTAAACTCAAACATTTATCTTCGTAATCCATCGAGTTGTGAAGAAATGCTGTTCGCTGCGTTCTATCCTAGTGTCCCTGTGTCTGTCCCGGCCACGTCAGGTTGGCCACTCGCTGTCAACATCCATCACCCGATCGATCCGTGTACAATCGCCCGGTGGGAACGCAACACACCGACCGTGCGAGTCTCTCAGCCAGAAAGAATGGGATTTGTTTTGCTTAATTCGATTCGAGCACAGTTGCGATTGAAGAAGCATTGTCAATGTGCAGGAAGCGATTGCAGAAAGGATCGCTTTGCTGATTGTTTTTCAACACCCCGATAAATATCTAATCCGACACTGGTCGGTCGGATCGGAATCGATTCCATCGAGCAAATAATATGGTACGTCAAGTGGGATTGTGTAGGTCAAGAGAAGACAGCAATAGACGAGAAGATACATTTATGTTGACGATAGTTTACGCTGAAAAGTACAAGTAATGCAAACAAAATTGTAATTTAAAATACATTTAGGAAGTTAGAAACAGAGTGTATGCTCCAAACAAATTAACTAAGGCAAACACGAGCACGTGATGGACAAAACGGAAATCACAGTGTAAACAAGGGCTTTACGATGATTGCATTCCTTCTTGGCTAACTATGGGGGAAAATTCCTTCAAAACCTCCTTAATTTGTTCGGTCTCAAGTAAGCAAAGCAAATATTGACCGCAAAAATTAACTTTTATCAACCACTTTAAAGCGAACCTAACCACACTTTCTTGCGGTATGTTTAGAGAACCCTTAAAGACACCATTAAACAGTTGGAGAAATCATTAGCCCACCACACCCACTGGCCTAGCTAGAACCGATGTGCTATGTTTTGTGAAAAGAAGAAGAAAATGTAATGGAAAATCAAAGCCCAATATCACACCGTGCCACCTTGAGTGGCACAACCCAGTACCGATCGATGGCTGTTCCTTATCGAACGACTCTAAACGCGATACACGTTGTCGCACTCACTGTGCCTCCCCCGGTAGAACAAGTACAATGCACTCGAGCGCGAAAAAACAGAAAACGTTTTCCCAAAATCGGATACTCCCGGTGCCCGGTGTCCCTGGTTCTAGGTGTACCGAAGGAAGAAGTGTGGAAAAGCCCACGAAAGGCGAATCATTCAGCTTATCCGATTGTGATCCGCAACACGTACGAATTATGAAATCCTTCAAGCTCGTTTCACTTAGGCCTTGCTTGCTCATTCACAGTCTTGCACGATCTTCAGAGCCCATATTCTGGGAGCCCTCCTCCCCATCGACAACGAGCTGTGTGTAATCTTGCCGTGCTAAGCGAGAGAGCAGGTATGGCTGTACGTCCATTCTGTAGCCCTGACGCCCGCCAGTATGCAGCACACGTTCCACTGTATTAGACCGATAAACTTTTGCTACATTTAACGCACCCGCTTCTTCATTTGTAAGTGGAAAGAGCATGAAGAGAAGAGAATGTTCTTTGAGAAGTTTTGCTTATCTACCGTATTTACACTTACCGGCATAAAGATTATGCTGGCGAAACAATTGAAAGAAAGTGTGCCTGGAATGGTTTGCTTTAAAGCGGACACAATTTGCACCATCTATAATATTTAATGGTTTGTGTGTACTCCGTTCAAACGTCTCATAATCGTATTCTAAACCAGCTCACTAAACCTCACTAAATCGAGCTTCGAAATGACGCCGCTGCTAATCGACTTCAATATTTCACTTTTATTGCTCACATTTAGCACAACATAACGTACGCATCCGTAAACAAAATATCGCATTTCTATGCAACGCGTCAGGCTGGGTCGGTCCGGTCGGTCCCCGCCGTAATAGAGACGGGTCCATAAGACATGCGTTGCATACGAAAAACATCGCGAATGAACATTCCCCCGAAGGTATAGGACCGGGGTGGTCGCATGAACCGGCCGAAGTGGCGATGAGATAAGGGTTGCATGAAACAGCGCAGCACAAGCGGCGAGTTGAGTAAAATGCGAACAAACAAAACAAAGGAAAGGGAGCGTAGTCGCGCTATTGGTGAGAGTCTGAAACAGTGGTGGAGAGTTTTTTGCGTGACTGATTTCAGCCTCTCAGCTCAGCGCCAATGGACGGGGACAAGTACAATCTCGGCGACCCAGTCGCCCAACAAATCGACAGCACGCACCCACCTTCAATAGCCGTGATCGTCTAGTGGTTAGGACCCTACGTTGTGGCCGTAGTAACCCAGGTTCGAATCCTGGTCACGGCAGTGTTGCTAGCAGCTCTTCAAAACTGTTAGGATAAATAACACTGTCACGGATGAAGAAAATCTTTTTTATGCTTAAGCATTGCAAATGACTGTCTTAAAATTAAAGAATAGTTTGCGTTTTAACACGTCATCAAAAATGGATTCATTATGCCTGTCTACATCTACAGTTGGAAAAATGCTGTAATTTCTGTTTCATTTACGCGGTGGCTAAATATATTCTGCTCCTGTACAAGACACAGATTTCAACCTCAACTTTCATTTATCTTGCAAGACATTTGTTTATAACCGCCTCGCTTTGCTCTCTAACAACAACACGGGAGCATCTATCGTACGCCCGCGATAACATCCCGTACGGTTGGTGCTAAAATAAGAATGGACTAAAAATCAGCCCTAAAAATAGAGCTTCAAGAACTCATAAAATATACGAAATTCAATGCGATTGCATGCCTTTGTTTTTTTTATTTTTTGCTTCGGATTTGGTAGAGAAGGAGAAGCATTGTGAAACAAGCGACCGTTGAGACAAAACAAATGCCAATTTAATGAAATCATTTATAATACGAATTGTTGTGAGAAATGGGTAAACCAGGGTGAGGATATAGTTAGTCAGCAACCAATAATATACTTTAATAAATTATTGTCAGAGCTAATTGGTGATAAATCTAGAATGGAGGTGGTACATATAGTTGAAAAGCAGGTTATATTCATCATTTTTTGAAAATAGCGAGCGTAGTTTGGTTAATACTTCTGTTCTAGCAAAATTTTACCCCTTAACTATAAACTATAAATAAGTAAATCATAATTTAACTGACAATCTCGAGAGGTCTCGTCCTGCAATTTCTGGCTTTCTGTGACTTAATTTTAGCAAGGTAGTCAGCCCTACGTACGGGGAGTAAGTCTGGATGGGATTTGAACCCAGGACCTGCCGTGTGAAGACAATATTTGATTTATTAATCCTAATTATGTCTTCGAACATTTTTTTTCTTTCCGTACCCTTTAGAGTTCGAAAAGTCTTGGCCTATCGTCCTCTCATTTTTGGCTTCTTTGATTTAATTATACCCGTACCTGGATAGTTAGCCGTAGCTCGATAGATAGCCGGGGGACTCTACTGTACAGGGACAATTTGAATACCCCCATTTGATCAACTACGTTTTTGTCAATTAATTATACGTTTCTTTTATTATTAATTTTGTTTGGAAAACATTTTTTTTCCTTTAAAGTATTCCATTTTCCTTTAAGAATAATCATCATAATAACGCCCAATTAGTTATACATCTCAATCACATACGCGTCGGTCCCAACTTCGTCTAATAAATCATCAACTTAGCGTCGCAAGATCTGTTTCCTCTCGATAAGCTCGACCGTTCGGACGAAACACCCACGGTTCGCTAATGTTTCGCAAATACGCAACTTTTCGATGCCACCACAAGCTGCTGCCGGGAACGGTAGCAACCACCGCTGTCTGCAAAGTTCCGGCAGTCTTATGCCAAACTCCCAAAATGATGTACGCACCCGTAGTACGAACCAGCGGAATGCCTTCGAGACCGGCCACGACACGGTGAATCATAAAACATTGTTCGCTTTATGTTCGCCCGAAAGGCGCGATGATCAAAGCAGAGCTGTGCCTGCTGTGTGCTTGAGCCTCGCGGGTGCACGAAATATAATTTCTTTGCATCCGGCGGCGACCCCCAAAAGCTTTTATTGAAGGGTGATGTATGGCGGTGGCTTTTTTTGCTGTTTGGTCTCTCGGAGCATCATTGCCTCTTCGACACACAGTGACAGATTCATTACAGTGGAATAGTATTATGACGATGGGTTGGAAGAAAAGTTACTGCCGGAATGCATCCAGCGCACTAAGAAAGGATGTCTGCATTGTTTTAATTAATCTTCAGACAATCAAACATTAAGAATAAAATCTTAAACGTCAACCGTAAATCGTCACAAACTCATCCCGTGGCTTGTGATTCGCACCCAAGAAAGCAAAATTACGGTCGATAAAACGATCTAATGTCCAATATCGTATCACCCACGGCATATGTGTCGAGCGAGGCATGTCCATGATACCCGAAAAGATTCTCCCGATTGCACGCCATTAGAGAGTGACTTCTTGGTAAAAGTCCCCCACGGTATGGCGAAAGAACGTGTGCACGAAAGCGAAACATAAAACAAATTACGGTCACTAATCCGGTCGTAATCATGATTAAAACTAGTCACGCTTTCTCCCACACTCCCACTCGGAAGCACACACGGGTGCGGCCTGGCGGTAGCCATCGTAAAGGAATGTCAGGGGAAAGGGACCTCCTCTCGGCATGTGTGAATAACTCCGAAAGGATGCTATTTAAACCAGCACGTTCCTGTGCGTAGTTCGCAAGTGAGGTTAGCGCAGACACACATATTTGGTTGATTTTGTCGAATTTCGGTTAAAAGAGAAATAAAAACCAAATTCAAAGAAGATGAAAGCAGCTCAGCTAGCTGCATGGAGTGAAGCAGCCATGAGCTGATGGTGACACAATCTTTGATCTTTGTTTGTGTATATGGAGCTTGGATGACGGTAGCGAGGATATATGCTCCATGGCGTATTATGCATATAAAGAAGGCTTTTGCGGCAGAAATTAAAGGATTACTTTTCATTTTAAAGCCTTATTTAGCTAAATGGAAGCACGAAGATTGCTCCTAACGCAATCAAATAAATTTCAAACAATTTTAATTTAATTTAACACAAAGAATCCATATCCATATCCGTATTGATTTTTGCTTGTCCCTGAGCACTTTCAATAGCGGTTCAGGAAATATCGCAATCTTAAAAATAACACGCATGAATGCATGTTCGCATACAGTAATGATAGCGTGCCGTGGACAGTACACTTCCTGCAATACGCCCTCGGCCACTACAAAGGTAAATATGTTAGCTCTTCACTTGCCTGGAGTGATGGTACTCGGAATCAACAACATAAACATAATGCATTCCCATCGTGTACTACCTACCATACCGATTCTGAACCAATGTAATATCGATCGTGTTGAGATAAATGCTTATCAATCTGTGTGTGTGTGTGTGTGTGTGTGTGTGTGTGTTTTTTTTTCTCTCTCCACGTAGACAGTTATTCATCAATCTCGTATCATAAATATTGCTTTTGATTAGATATAAACACTTTATGCAGCGATGGATTGGTGAGAGGGTGTGCCCAGCAAGTAATCAATCAATACAGCGCGTGGGTTCCGGAGCTTCTATCGATAACGCTCGTAACGGCGGCGGCAGAAGGGCAGAGTATTGTAAACGGTGTTGGAGCTTAGAACCGTGCAAAACCTAATACTTTTTTATTTCTTCTTGTCACAACAAAAGCTCAAAGGTTCAACATGCATTCTTGGGTTGATTTTTGAAGGGAAGAAAAAAATGAAGATTTATTATGTGAACAGCAAGCACTAAAAGCAACACCGTAAACATACATCCAATATTGATTTCTGGTGGCTGGAATTTTTTGAAAGACCAACACAACCAAGTACTAAATTCTTTGGCCTTTTTGTCGTGGATCAAACGAACGCATTGTTTGAGCCTTAAAATTTTTCCAAAGTTCACCACAAGTATGCATTACTATGCTCGACAAGCGCTGTACATTATCGTTTGAAGCTAGGAGAGAAGCAAACAGGGAACCCTTTACCACGCAACACGACCCAACATAACACACAACATTACACAAAACATTACCACTTCCGCTGTTGTTCCGCAAGGACGACGAATATGCTAGCTGTGGATGACGATGGTTTGAAGCGAATAAAAAGCCAGCATCATAAACTGGCGAGAATAAATATCCATCCCACGTACAAGCAAAAGTTTTCGGCCGGAGCTACCGAGGTGGCGTGAGTTGTGTTGTATTGTGTTTGCTTACATGATGTTTCAAAGTCAGTACTGAATTGGACGAAGAACCCAACAATAATTTTTATTCGAAAAGCCTGTTAAGGAGCACAAGAAACCAGTCTTATCAAGGTTCAATGCGCTACAAAATTTCAGCTGGAATATGTATTAAGTTCCCACTATTATACTATTCTTCATGGCCAAGAAAATATTCTGCTTTGATGCAACCGGCTGATTTAAAGTTGACTGTCGTGTTAAAATATACACACCCGGATCAGCGTGAAATTGAATCGAACAATCTTACCTCCCGAAACACGGTTGGATGGTTTTTTTATTTCGCTTTCCACTACGTGATTTATGCGAATTTCGCAAAGGAAAAGGATAAAAATCAATCTACTTCCAGCAAAGCTTTGAACATGAAGAGCTTACAGAGGTAATATATCCTTTTTTACTGGTGGTTTGACATGGTATAAATCGGTTATCTCTCTCTCTCTCTCTCTCTCGGTCGCTTTCTCCTTCTCTCCCTCTCTGAATGTCATGTCGAAAAGAGTAAGCTCATGTACCTTTCGGAATGGCTTCCATGCTTTGTTATCGGATTAGGTAAGGTAATAAGCGGAACGAAAAACTCAAACGGTAGAAAAAAATATTTCTTATGCCCTGTTCAGACCGGTTTTGAGAACTGAAAAGTGTTCCCAACTTCTAATCGATCAAAGTTTGTATAAAGCTCTTTTTTGAGGCAGAATAAGGGATTTCGGAAATATAGATTTTTGTTACATAAACATTATCAATCAAAATCAGCGGTAGACGATCGTAGAGCAAATATATAAGAAAAATGAAAGGAAAATGGAGAGATAACTGGATAGATGGACTGGTAATCTAGCCAATTTCCTCACTTAAACAGAACGCCAGAAAAAAACACAAAAACCATGGAGTTGGAAACTATCAGAGAGGATTTCTAACCAGGACTTTACCATGCGATTGCCTTTACCATTTTAGGTCTTGGAGCAGATAGCATAGGGCCAAGTCACTTCTACAATCTCTTTATTTACTTTAAAGCCATATCTGACAACAAACACTTCGGTAAAGCTACACGAATCAATGAGCTTTTTTAGAATCCCATCCAACTTCAAAGCTCATCAACTTTGAAGGAATGATCGAGATCATAACATCAGGCCATATCCGGTGAAGGTGGATGGAAGACTCTTAGGTCTTTGCTACTTCCAAAGACCTAAGCCAGGAATGTGGGCTTGCCTGTTTTCTCTTCAAACTGTTGTAGAGAAGGTCATCTGAGACTCGGAGATGAGAACTTCAGATTCAAAATTCTATAGGTCAATCCAGACTTTGACATACACTGATGACATAGGCATCGTTGGTCCTTCTATGTAGCAAACACTCGACCAAAGTATCGAACAGTCGGCACAATACCTAGGGTTGGATAATAACAAAACTTAATCCAAATAATGATGGATTAAGCACCTTTTAAATCGTCCAAATATCATCTGGGGCAAAAAGTAAAAACTGGCAAAAGCCTCTTAGACAAGATTACGAGGACAAAGCTCCGAAGGATTTTTGGAATGGTTGGGTGTGTGAAGAATATCTGATCTCAGCTTCGTGCAGCTAATCAGGCTCGCCAGGTTGTGGAGGACTAGTCATATCATGAGAATGGCATTAGGCGACCCAACCCGAAAAGTTTGTTGAAATCACACTTCTGGATAGAGGAGGCATGGTGGACCTACTCCAAGAGGTAGATTCTAAGAGATAGAGATTTCTAGCCTGCGCCTGAATAGCCCGGATATTCAATTGGCAAACAACGGCACTGGTAAAGTATGTAAGAAAGTAAAAAACCAGGCATACTGCATTTTCTGACAATAATGAAAACCCAACACTTATAACTTCTAACATATTTCTCATCCCTGATCGCTAAAGAGTTACTGAAAACATTTAATATTTAAAACCTTTCCCATCACGCAATCTAACATCCGCACGTGCTGTAAAATTCCCCCTAGGATATTTATTATTTTCCTTACATGAACCTAGCGACTCGGGTTTTCCCCCTGCGCTACGAAATTCGAGCACGGTGCCGTGCCGCAAAAGTAAACATCCATCTTCAGCAAGCACACCTAAGCCTCCATCAATGGGCGGGTATTACAACCCGGTAAACACCCAACATTGGAACTGATTTGTACTGATGGCCTCAAAACAAACCCCTAGGCCAAATTGCCGGCGCCAGCCCATTAGCAAACAGAAACGGGGAAGCCACACATTAGGGCGCCGCAATCTATCGACCACTTATAAACTGACACCAGCGATTTCACCACCGTCAAAAGGTCGCGCTAGGATGCTGAAACAGAGCGGACAGACAAACAGAACATCCTTCGTAGCATAATGGCCGAGCCGGGGAGGGTATCCATCGTTATTCAGGGGGATTTTTGCTTGGAATGAAGTTTTCCGCCCCTTTTTCGTAAGCGAGCGTAGCACCCTCCTAGCAGTATCAGTGCGTGTTGAAAGCTGTGAAAAGCCGAACAAGAACGTACCGCTTCCTTGCCGGTACGTTGAAGAAAAGCTTCAACGTCTACGCCCCGTTACACGCCCGGTTTTGGAGGAGGGCGCCAGTTGGGGAAAAGGGTGGCCAACACGATACCACACGCACATGTTCTTTGTGAAAATAGCAATTTTAGCAACAACAAAAAAAACCTAAAGTAAATTTACCTGGTAACCGTCGATCGTTGTGCGTTGCAGGCAATGAATAAATTTAAATATTTGAATATTTCAATCGCTTTAGCTAGGGGGGAGAAATGAAGGGGGTAAAGTTGCACACCCACACACGCACGTAAGCCCTCTTCTTGTTCATGCCTTTGTTCAAATCAAATAAATCCAATCGGCAGTTGGTGCAAGAAAAGTTTTTCCAAGGAGCGTTGTTCGGTCCTGCTCTTTTAGGCGTGTTGGGCTAAGATTTAATCACCGAACCGTGGCCATCGTGTTCGCACGCACCGAAAGGGTGTTGTGTAGAACTTTGCATCAATTACGCGCTTCTGCCTAATTGGACAGGAATTGAAATTTACTACGTGTAACGACGTGGAGGCCACGTGGCGTGGGTCGAAGAGGAATGGCAATCGCTGAAAAGTAACAGCAAGACGGCGAAAAGAGTTACCGTTGCGTAACTTTGTTGCTACAAAAAGCTCTTAATTTATGAAAATAAATATTGCTACTGGCTACAAAAGACCGGTACGGCATCGTAACGAATTGAAGGTTAATTTTCATGGAGACGCCTGGTACTTTGTAGATTATTTGATACGTTGTAGCTTGATGATCGAGCTGAGGGGGCCAATCAAGTCAGGCAAGTCAGAAGTGGCATTCGTAGTTCCAACGAAGAAGAAGAATAAGCATGGTGATCTATATAGAAAGAGTCTTGGCTTAAAATAATATCCCACCGTACTTAAATACAGCGTTCAATGTCACCCAAGCTCGATTGTGCTGCTGCTCCACAAAGCTTATGATTATTCATCCCTTCATCAATACAACGACGGCAGCTTTCGTTTCGATTAACTTTATTCAAATTATTCACACCCAAGAAAAATGCTTTAAAAGCCAAAAGCGACCACTGCAGAAGAGCCCTAGTAGAATCGAAAGTCAGCTCACTGAAATAATGTGCTGGGGAAAAATTCTTTTCGAAACAATCAGCTTTCTCTGGTGCGAAAAAAAAATACGATAAAGATGGAAAAACCTTCCACGTTCTGACAACCTTCTTCATTCGTTCGTTCTTCGATTACCAAATGAGATGGAAATTATTTCTCGTAAATTGCACGATTTTTCCCAGCATATCATTGTGAGCAACTCAGGCAACAACGAAAAGGGAGCATCGAACCTCAGAGCGGAAAAAATCTCCCTTTAACGATGGTGGAAGGTTGGAAAGATGATTTGCTAAAATATTGAAGCCGAATTAGCGAAGAAAATCAGCTAACGAGACTCACTGGCAGGATGCCGGTCATGTCAAGTGTAAGCTAGTCGTCCTTGTGGCTAGACAGTTTTAGCACCTGAGTTGTTGTTTTGCTCCGTTTTTTTATTCATTTTCATATATTTGATTTCGCTTCTCTACCGTCTTATTTTTATGACAGGCAATGTGCCTCATAAAAGTTTTTCCAGCCGGCGATCCTTCTTCGAAAACAGCTAAGGTAAGACGCTCACACATACTTCTTAGAAACATCTACGCGCTCTCCTTCTCTCTCAGACTCGAATGTGCTCTGCCGTTTCGTGTGTTTGAGGTCACGAAAGCAAGAAAAACAACACATTTTATGTACGCTTTTCTATTGTACTGATTTTGTCTTATAATACGTTTAGGGCTTGGCGTTTGGTGGGTTTGTTTCTTTTAAGGCTCTCTCCAGCATTCTACAGCTCCTTCGGTTTTCGGTATCTGATCTCACGCGTAGGCCGGCCGGCATGATTACGACAGCACCGAAGAACGTTGGCAATCGTCATAAAACGGGCTAGTATCATCGTTCGCTTTTATGGATTTTAGCGACGTGAACGAGCACGCAAATGTTTGATCGAGTTCTCGTGAAAGGTAGCCAGGTCCCCTTCGTTACGCGCACAGACAGCGAGCGAAATTGCTTTCATTTTCTTTAAGATAAAAATCTATCACCATAAATCTGGCCCGGGGTGGAAGCTGGCCGATGGGGTTGTGCTGGGAGCGGGAGGGAGGATATACCGTAAAGAGGGTATTAAGAATACGCCAACATAATCTTCTGCCGGGGCGACCAAAACAGGGCGACGTCGTTGAAGTATAACTAAAAAGTGTTTAATTTTTAATCATAATCATCGAGTTGTTCAATCCACCATAAAACCATGACAGAAGGGACAGAGAATCACTTAGACCGGCAGGCCGGCCAAAACCACGCCACGTTTTGTAGTGAAGCAGTGGAGTTTTGCAGCGTGTGGAAATCTCCAAACCTGAGTAGAGTGCCTAAAACCGGCCTCTGCCAAGCAATAAAACGATCCTCGCTAGACTTTATGTCTGCACTGTCAAGGACTTTCGGCAAACAAACTCAAGGACGCACGAAGCGCTAGCAGTGGCTGCTGGTGAGAAGAAGCTTTAAGAAGCACCCAGCTGTGGCAACGCTGGCAAAAGAGCATGAGAGAGAGAGAACGCCAGTCCCCGATTTCGAATTATCTTTGCTTCTGTCGCTTTTATGGTAATGAAATCCCCGCTGGAGAATGCTGAGCTTGAACTGCCCAAACAAACGAGCAAACGGACAGCATCGAATAAAAGACTTCATTCGGTGCCAGAAACGTGTCACCAACGATGGAACTACCGGCGGCCGCCTCCTAACAACCTAGCGCAACCGATCGGTTAGAAACCGTAATCTTCAACCTAATGCCCACTAAACCACGCCACACCGAGAGAGTGTAGATATAAAACGAACGGCCAACGACGAGTAGATGGGCGCATCTTTGAAGCACCGATATGGTCCTCGGACGCGTTACGTCGATGGAAGATTTCGTTCATCTAACTTTTCTAACATCACAAGGACCGGGCCGGGAATTTTTCGGGGCTCAAATTGTTCGGAGAGTTGTGCTCGGGCGAGACCAAAACGGGACGAAGAAAAGAATGTTTGGCTTCTACAAATTTTCCGTCCTCCCTTTGGCAGGAAAACTATCTAGAGAGAGAGAAACACATTACCGGATTTGATGAAGAAAAAAAAAGAAGCACACAAACATCAACCATTAGGTTCAAAGTGAAGCGGAGATTGGAGAACATCCAACGACCATTCCAACATACCGAGTCTAATTTTTGTGAGAGTGTGTGTCGGCCATAGGTCACACAACCAATGTCAAAAAGAATGCAACGTGAACTAAACACAACACATAACGATGACAAAAACTGAAAAGCTCTCGATAGAATGCTTACCCCATGCTCTTGACAGGGGCTCTTATCGTTCGCAGTTTTTCTAGGAAAGATTCGCTTCCAAGAAGTAACGAAACAATGTGGTACGGGTTACAGGTTAAGTTTGGTAATAGAAAAGTGCCCCGAAAGCGCATAAAATGAAAACTTTTCGTTTACGGTCAAAAAGGTTTGGAAATTCTTCATCGATCGACGGATGGATGAAGACATACTGGCTTACCAATACCGTAAAACTATAGACAACGGATAGTAGGTGTCAATTACGGACAACAGATTGTATAGCGAACGTTGAGTTTTATAGATTTAAATTCGAAATATTCTTCTTGGTCTAACAACCTTCAAGGTCGTGATGGCAATAAAATGGCTTAATATACTTATTTATACCAAGTTGATGCCTTACTACATGGGGTATTTTTATATTCTATAAAACAAATGTTACAGGGTTTCTCAGACCAGTTCAACATTGTAACACTATATGTCAACAGCATAAAAGTCTAATCCGACATCGTATATCCAATTCGGCTAAAGTCTTAATAGATGCAACCCCCTCTCCTCACTCACGGCACTCACTTTTCGCTACTGAATTACCTTATATTTAGGTAAAAGTTAAGCAAAAGTGTTGAATTTTTTTGTAAAAATAATTTATGATAATTATAAATAATGAATCAACAAATAATTATAATAAAAAGTCTGAAAAAAGATACACTTTTGCGTAACTCTCTTGTAAAAATGAGTGCCCGTGAGTGAGGGTGTATCTATTCTGACTTCAACCTCTATTCTTGACTCTATTCAACCCTTACCAACATGGGAAAACAAACATTCAACTCCAAAAACTGGACTGGACTGGAAAATCTAGTTGACGGAGATGTCAAGCAGCATGTTTATACTACGTGGTTCGATGTTATACTGTTTAATATTTACTTTTTTAGCCGTTAACTCGATGATTTGATATTTGGTTTCATTTTAAAACTTCAATTAACTTTTAAAGATAAGTCTATTAGATTTTTATTGTTTATGATGAAATATTTTAAAGCTTTTTCTATTTCATAAAGCATTGCTCTGCTTCTCCTTTGACAACTCAACATCGAAAGGTCTCGATCTGCCATTTTTTGCGACTTATATTTTTTCCCGCACCTGGATAGTTACAGTCCTGCATACAGGGAGGCGGTCTGGATAGGATTGGAGCCCAGTCTTGCCGTGTGAAGACCGGCGCCGCAATCGCCTCGGCAACCGGACCATCCTAATTAACAAGAATCTATTGAAATGATGCGGAAATTATAGGGCGAAATTTAGTACTATAAACATCACAAACACATTTTGTCAAAAATCGTTCCGTCAACTAGAAATTTTTCATTGTCTAGTTGAAATTTTACGGGTTTAATGTTTGTTTTCCCCTAGTGAGAAGGTTGAATTGCATACTCGACGTTGGATTAGCGATTTACGCTGTAGACATATATATAATAGTATTACAATATTGAAATAGGCTGAGAAACCCTGAAATATCAGATGGTAGTTGTGGAGTAACTCTCGCTATTTGGGCGAAAACAGCTCAAAAGAAAAAAAATCAAGAAACTGCACATATTTTAGTGAAAAAAGAAGGTTTATGACTATACTCCTAGGCTAATGTAACCATTGCAATATAATGGTAAACGAGGAGTTAAACATTCGGTGGGATCGGATAGAAGTGATGAGCGGCTTATTATCGTCAACTTTATTTCTTTTTTTCAATTTTTTATAATACTTTTAAAATAACCCCCTAATTGAGTCTTGCAAATGCTATGAGCCCTATAGAATTTGTTACCTTACTTTACAATATATTGCAAAATATGAGCACGACTATCCCATGTCGCTGTCAAATAAAAATGAAAACTAATCAAGAAATAAAAAGTAAGCCATGGGTGCAACGAAGAGATTTTGCTCTTAAACATTGTAACACTACAGCACATCAGCAGACGATACTGACAGCCCAATTATGAGTCTAGTTTATGATCCATGCTAGGTGTGTGTGTGTGTGTGTGGCTGTGTGATGATTGCACGTCCATTTTGCCAAGGCACCGTCGTCCTCCGGACGAACAACAAACCAAACCGACCCAACCCATAAGCATGGCCTTTCCACCCCACAAAACTGCAATCCTTGCAAAAGATACGCTCTGCTAGACGAGCAGACAGGTCAGGATGTGGGATAAATAACAACGAGTCGCTCGAATGGCAACAGGAGCATGACAGAGTAACGAGTCTACGAGCTGCCGTCTCTAGCGAGCGTTTGTCACAAGCGTTTGCTGCTATCAACGTTTGTCTAACACAAGACTAACACACATTCCTAACGAACAATCAAAGATGATGCACCGATGAATCACAAGTGCAGTTTTGTTTTTGCAAAACCCTGATGAACTGATGTGTGTTTGGTTTGCATAGCTGTTTTCTATTTTTGCTCACCCAGACACCGACATCATCCTGCATAAGATGACAACAATAAATTCAATAGGTGCAGGGTAGTTGTTGCTTATTGCTGTTGGCTTCCACCCGAACCGTAGCAGTTCAACATGTTTGCAGAATCAACAACAAACAAAAAAGAAACCACAACAAAAATACACACTAGTGGTAAAATAAATAAAACTACACTAATCCAATCATGTTTCGTTCTTCAATAAATCAGTTTTACCTCCAGGAGCATCGATGCACGCGATTGAAGCACTTCTGGTCGCGAGAGACGCGAGAAAAAAAAACTGCGCACCGATCATATTTTGGCTTCGATTGCACATTCTGATTGGCCGGAATTAAATTACCCTTTTGTGCCTCGTTGCCTCCTTCCATGAACCTGTGATACAATGGATTCAGTAGCATGGGGCAAAAAAAAACGATGCCCTCCATTTTTGAAAAGCAAATGTTTCTTCGCTAAAATGCTCGACCTCGGCTTTCAGTTGCATATTGAACATCGGACCGGAGCATAGCCAGGTACCGACCGGGCCAATTGAAATTGCAGAATGAATCAACACACACAACAACACACAATACGCGACCGGATGAAAATAAACTGCTCATTAATATTCAATCAATTTGATGCCGCCTTTAGTCTATTAATTCGCTCAGCGCTAATTATGCTGCCAATAATACCAGCAGAGTGTGCTTCAAACAGGGGTTACGGATGAAAAATAGTTTGCCGGGTGACAACTCGATAAATGATCGATTTGAATTGATCTCTGGAAAAACAGGGATGTCCAGGATTAATCAACGACAAATGGGATAAAAATTAAGTAAGCCACTTTTTTGCGATTTTCCTTTATCCCAGCTAACAAACAGCTTGACAGGGATAAACTAAAATAAAATTAAATAAATGGTTTATGAGATGAGATTAGCCCAGGTTTGTATGGAGATCTATATTTATGAATATATAATTTTAAGTTCATTCACTTATCCCTACTAATAACTACATTTAATCGAACTAAATTTTATATTAAAAACCCTTGTTTAACAATATTTTTGATTTAACGGTTTGTGTCGCACGAGAGCTAACGGCGTAAGAGGTCAGGCCGGTTTGTTGCATCGAACTCAAATACCGCGCCGATGCCAATTCTTTTGTCAATAGTTTTACAGCAAAAATATGAACTATGCTATGGCAAATTTTATTCAACAATCATATATTTTTCATTATTTTACTCCTTCTTTTTAGCCGTATGACCTCTTTATTCATGCCTGCCATTTTTGACTTACTAGACTTATTTTGGGTCGGTTCGATAGTCGAGGCGATAACGGTGCCGGCTTTCTCACGGCAGGACCGGAGTTAAAATCCCATCCAGATCGCCTCCCTCCTGTACGCAGGGCTGACTACTTTGCTACGGGTAAAATCAAGTCACAGAAAGCTAGAAATTGGCAGGTCGAGACCCCTCGAGGTTTTAGTGCCAAGGAAGAAAAAGAAGAAGATTTATTGAAACCGCATAGTAGGATAGTGAGTCCTCACTATGGGGGAACGGTCCAGATGGGATTTGAACCCCGCTTCTGCTGTGTGAAGACTGGTGCCATTGTCGCCGCGGCCACCCCCAGTATCAAAAGCAGCAGTTTGAAAATCATATAAAATTGATGCTATACTCACTGATACTGTCACAAAAGCATAATTCTATTTTTTCGCATCCGTTCATTTCAGGATATTTACTGCCATCAACATTAGGCTAAACAAATAAATTCAACGAAAAACGAAAATAGAACATCACCCCTTCAAATATTGTGCACATAAAAACAAAATCGTTCCACTCCGCATGCATATTTATGAGGGCGATCGTTGTACTTCCTTTCCTGCCTCTCAAACATGTGACTGACTTACGATGAAGAAAACAAACACAACACCACAAAACAATCAGCCTCCAAATGGTGCCAAAATGTGTTAGGAAAAATCGGCAAAAAAATATTTAGAACGAAAAATGTCAAAACCACCCAAGAATTCAAACAAATAATAGATCTTCTAGAAGTTGAAGCTCTTTTTCTTCTGTCACTCCAGTCGAAATTATGCTAGACACAGCAACGAACAGCAACGGCACATTTACATTCCATCGGTTCCAATATATCTAGTACGAAAAAGCGCGTTTCCAATAAAGAAAGGCTCACCTCCAAGGTTTTGCTACTCTCTGACATCAGTGTATCACAAGGAAGCCTAGCAAGCAACCAAAGCAAAGCAACAATTTACCCGGAACTCCATACAAAGAAGCTTTTCCCATATTTTCTATTCACGGTGCTACCTTATGCTTACGTGTACCACCTGGCACACCTGGTGTAGTACATACACAATCGGCAATACGGCGAAAGGGAAATTGATTTTCCATTCATATATGACAGGGAACACATTGTTGTAATCAACTTTTTCGTTCTTAATGTGTCTGGCGCTCGCTCGTGTTCCTGTTTTGCACCCGACACATTCAAACCCGCATAATGATTCGTATTGATTCGTATTGTCCCCCCTCACACGAGTCCCATTTTTCTCATTAACATCCAATCAAACGACGGTATTTCGGTATTTGTCACCGAACGGATGATGACCGGAAGAATTGGGGGAACAAAAAGCCTTACAGTGTCTCATGGTTTATCGCATGAAACGAAATTGGAGCGAGGGTTGATTCGTCCGCAATCGACTCGGTATTTCTTTTTTTTTTTTTGGGTTGGAAGGTCCAGCTCAACATGCCCATCTTCATACGTACACGGCACACCAAAATGGACCAATTTTCCATTTTACCAATCGACACTAATTCACCTCAAGGTTGACCTCTATAACAGGCTCTAAAAGGCACTGGGGGTAAGGTACAGGTGCTAAGGACATCGACGCTGTTCGATGCTGGTATGTTGAATTTACGACAAAGCACGTTACCATTTTCCCAACATCCGTCATTCTTCGTTGTCCAACTCACCTGATCCACAACACCGAACACCTCCCCGAAATTTGGGACATTTCGATGAATCAATCGATGCCACTCAGAGAAGTGCTCGTTTCGACGGAAAAGGCAAAAACACATTTCGTAACCAGCGTGCTTCGTGTTTCGTATGAATAATTTATGATTTATTGACCAACGGATGGAGCTACTCTCTTCCGATCGCAAGCTGCTGGGCTAGCTCACACTCCACGCGGAGGGTAAGTTTCGGTTAAATTCTCCAACCGACCAACCGGGCTGCTGCCTACCACGATTATCCAATACCCAACCCATTGCTTTGGATAGGATGAGCCCTCTCGATGGACTATTTCGCTGAACCCCGAGCTTCTTTCCCACCCATAGATTCTAGGTCAACAACGGATGCGAGCTGCTGTAAAGGGATGAACTTCGCAGAACCAGCTGCAAAAATGTGATCTCGTTCTGCATCGGAATGAGCGATTTAGTACCGGAAAATCTCTCCTGGCGTTTCCTTTTTATTTAACTTATTTCACAAAGCTTTTAGCAATAGTTTTATTTCGTTTGTTTTTTTTATTTCCCTCTGGCTTCTTTATAGACTTCTGACAGGAGAGAAAGAGAAGGATGTGTAGTTGAGCCCATTTTTTTTCTCCCAATGTTCCAAAAGCATACCACGAAAAACAAACATCCCACAAATTGGTAACGTTCCAACATGAGGAAATTGGTGTTTTTATTTAACTTTTTAATGGTGTCTTTACTCGACCAGAATAACTTTAGGGCTGGAAAATCGTATCACTCTAGGACCAAAAACTAGGGCGATAAAAACCAAGCCCAAGCCAACTACTTCTGTGCGTAATAAAAGCATAATTCGTATCGGAAAAATCGGTACAACAAAAAACCAAGCCAAATCCATACGACATTTCGACGGTGGCGCCCATCGGATGTGACGGGGAAAATGTGAAAACCCCGTTCGACAGGTGCACCAACCCGTAAACAATATTCCAAGGCCAGCAGACGGTTGACGCCATTTAGAAACGGAATCGGTGGTTTTGTTCGGTCGATTGTCGCCAAACGATAAAGCATAAAGTTCTTTCTAGGGAAAGGTTATGATATTTATGCGACGGGTACGGGTACACTGCCTGCCACCCTTTTATTGGTGCCATTCTGGTACACGTGGCGCTAATTCAAATCACAAACAAGCGCATTGTCTGCCCCGTTTATGATCATCCGTCTGGTGTGAATGAATTTTGCGGATGATATTTTGGGGCTAGCCGCTTTCCCAACCGAAGCTGATTAGTTAACATTAAGTAAACATTGCTTGTAGTTATTTATTTCTACTTCTTTTTGGGATAGACCATCCATCATACGATTAGGAAGAAGAATTAGCAGCGTGAAATTAAAGTAAGCAAACACACAAATATGCTAACCTTTCGGTAGATTTATTGATAACCGTGGATCAGAGAGAGAGCGAGAGGTCGGCCTCGGTAAACGGATGATGGCCTTTGATTTATTTACTTTCCACCGGCACTGGGCACCAACAAAAAAAAAAACCTTCTCCCAATGGGAAAAAGCAAAAATTGAAGCATGAAACATGTGTTCGGATATGATTGTATAACGTGTCGTGTTGATAAACACCAGCCCCACATGTTAGCAGGGGCCCACAATGCATGAAAGTGGCAGGTTGCTTGCCCGGTGTTCGACAGCTACACACAGTGCCACATGGAACGTGGAAACTGCGTGCCCACACACACACACGCGCACGATGCAGATAACGACTGAATGTTTTTCTTTGCGATTCCGAATGTACCGACGCACGTTGGTGTGTTCCGTGTTGGTATAGAGACGTTAAAAAGGTTTGGCAGCGATGCTGATAAGAACCATCCATGTGCAAACTTACCAGCTGTGATTTCGGCTGTTGTGTACGGTTGCGAGAATCCAATTTTGGAATCGTCGCTTCTCGCGTGAAATTTTATTTATTCAACCTTGCCGCTGACAGAGAGCATAAACATGTTTAACCTGTGTAAATGCATGCTTGTGACGTAAGGGGAATTTTTGCACAACGCTATCCAAGAGAGCTAGAGCTAGGGAAGATAAGATTTATCTAGCTTGAATTATATCAGAGATCGTTTTTAGCCGTATGAGTCAGGGAGCCCCTGGGAGCGATGTCGTGACCTGTCATTTTAAGCTTTCTTGACTGAAGTCCTGCATACGTGAGGATGCGTCAGGATGAGATTTGAAATCGGGTCATGTGCTTTAACTATATTACCGGGACTGCCCGGTTAACACGAAAACACTTTCAAAAATTTATACACAACTTTTGAATTAGTGGCTTCATATCCTCGGCCTAACGACCTTTTTTTGTCTGGCCTGCCATTTCTGGGGCTTCCTTCTTCTTTTTGCTTAACGACTTCTTACGTCATATGCCTGCCATTTCTGACTTACTAGACTTATTGATGCCATATAGTTGGATAGCCACTCCTCACTATGGAAGAAAGCGGCCAAGATGGGATTCGAACCCCGGTCCTGGCGTGTGAAGACTGGCGCCGCTTTCGCATCTAGCACCGGGCCGTCCCAATTTCTGAGGCTTACTACACTTATTGATACAACCTGGTTGGATAGGCATTCCTTACTACGGACGGTCTTGATAGGATTTGAACCCAAGTCCTGCTATGTGTCTCATCGTTTAGACATTCAGTATATTGTTTTATTTTAATTCCATCATTACCTTAGTTAGTAAGATTTTGACCGAATTAGGCTTAGCAAAAACTTTTGTTTTTAAATACAACCATATCGTAAGTCAATTTTCTTCAAGGACGGCATTCAGGATGAACTAGTAATATTCTGACAATGATTTGGTTTCTGGAAACATTTCTTGATTCCGTTCTAGATGAAGCTGGTATATACTTCCTTCGCTACGGAACGGCAGGATATCGATTCCTATCCTCCCTGCCGTCCTCAAGGCTATGGCTAAAATCAAGTCAAGGAAACCATAATTGGAAAGCCAGGACCGCTCGAAGTTGTAACGCAAATTAATTCAGCTTTATGCACCAGATCATGATCATGAGGTATAGTTTAGCAAAAACATAGGACAACTATGAGCTCAGGATGGGCACAGATGATCCTGAGCTCATTTTATAGAGTTTGTTTCACGCAATCAACACATTTATGTTCGAATTGATAAAGATTATTCACAAATCAAGTTTCTTCTGGCATCGTGTTAAATACTTATTTTTAGAGAACAGTTATTTTTCAAATACACAAGCAACATGTCTTTTAACAATTTGTAAATTAAGACCCTGCGTGAGTTAACCACTTTTGAAGCCGTGCAAAACTTCACCTATTTGGGGTTAAAAGTCAGCACCGACAACAACATTGACGCTGAGTCGCCTAACTTGCGCCGGTAAGGGTGCGTGATGCCAACCGGCTAAACTACAGCCTGAGGAAACTTCTCCACTCAAAATACCTGTCGCGACGGACGAAGCTGGGACTATACAGAACATTTATAGTCCCACTATTCACATACCTTTGAGTCTCTGAAACATGGGCTCTGAAACCCTCTTAACCGCGTTCGAGAGGAAGATGCTCAGAAGGATTATTGGCCCCGTATGTGTGGAAGGAAGAGCGCTTCAAGCTAAACGATGATCTCACCATCGTGCAGCGCATTAGACTCGCCAGGCTCCGGTGGGCTGGTCACGTCATGAGAATGACACCGAACGACCCAGCCCGTAAAGTCTTTTTTGGCCGTCCTTACGGACAAAGGAGGCATGATAGGCCCAAATTGAGATGGAGTGATGGCGTCGATGCGTCCGCCAGAAAGTTCGGGATAATCGATTGGCAGACGAAGGCCCTTGATAGTGAGCGGAATCGAGGATTGTTGCAGCAAACCAAGACCACGATGCAGTTGTAGCGCAGGATAAGAAAGGAAATAAGTAAATTGAGACCTTGGTTTGCTACAATATTCTCTACTCTACGGACAGTTGTTAAATGATATTAAGCATATCAAAGGACGATAACTCTCCAAGATTTGTCTCACAACACGGGTTTGCAGCCGTTTTAGTTTTATGATTTGAATACCACAGCCAAGAAACATAGTTAAAACTATGCCATTCTACACACTGTAGTACTAACATTATAAACTAATATATTCTTATAGTTTTCCATTACAAAACAGCACACCAAAGAACTACGAAAAAAATTACTCACAAGATTAAGGATACGGCCGTCAAACGTGTTCACCAATCGTGCTACAAAAAAACTGTATCTTTTACTCACCCGGAACTTCCGGATCGCTATTGTTGTACTATGACGGTACAGACATTACAATACCAAATGCTTCTCACAAGTACCCTTATGGTTCAGCTACCCTGCACTGGTAATGATTTTCCAGGAAAAAGGACTGCACAAAAAACCAATCGGCCAAACAACAAATTCCACATCACGTCGAACAAGCGAAGGAAAACGGAACCCGCAAAGAAAATGGGAAGCTGCTTGCCATCACAATAGCAAAATGTCACTCAAAATTGTGCCCAAAAAAAAGCGGAACAAAAAACCGTGTGTATTGGTGGGCGCGTGGGAGAAATTTGGTTAGTAAAGATCCCTTCTTCTTGCACCTTTTCACCGGTGCAAGGGGCTGATGGTGGAAAAGAGGAACATTCGCACACGCACACGCCGTAACATGGGTTGTGCCACGCGAAACGGACAGATGGAATGCTAATTTCCATGACGTAAACATGCGTAAAAGGGAAAGGTGGAAAAGAAAAGGCCAGTGTGTGCCCGGGTCGAAAAGTTTAGCAAACACCCGCATAGGCCGGTGGATGGGAAGAAACATGTTTATGGAACGGCATCGACAGATGAGCAAAACCACCAACCAACACCGACCGACCGACCGATGTGTACGTTTATTCTCGGGTTGTAATTAACGAAAATGTGGCCTATTTTTAAGTCACCCGTTGCTCGCCTCACCGATACAGACGGTAAGATATTCAGCTGTTCTTCTATTCAGTACCGTCATGAGTGCGTTGAGTGCACTCAGAGCTGATCAGCGCTAGAGAAAACACGTATCTTACAGTTACAGTACAGAAATTATCTCCACGTCAAAATAGGCAACGAAAAACAAAGGGCGCAACACAATGTTGCATTTCACCTGTTTGTTTTTCCCCCAAATATTACTGTCGAATATCATATCCGTGCCAACCAGGTACACGGAAGTTCGTTTTAGGCGTATTAAAAATTTAAAAATAACCAACAGCAAATTCGCATTCAACAGCACACAGGCACAGGCAGCGAAACCGCAGACAATTTAAAGACGTGCAAACGTCTGAACTGATTCCGCGACAACAGGTGCAGGCGCCTCACAGGTCCAAGTCTCCCCAACAGGTGGACGGGGAAGGGTTGCAGAGTTCAACAAGAAATCCGCTTCCATTCAAAACGACCAAATAAAATGACGCGATACCGGGGAGTGAAATGAAATGGAAAATGGATCAAATGTCCTCTTCAGTCAGCCTTCTGCCTCACGCTCGTTTAAAGCGTACAATACCGGGTCGGTGCGGTGTCGGTTTTCCATCTGCCCGCAAACAAAACCCGGAAAATCCCCCCCCCAAGCTGAACTTCGTTGTTGTTGTTTCTTTAACTGTCGTTCTGTAAAATGAACCTCTTGACATCTGGCGCTTGCCTCGCGACTCGTTCGCTTGGATGGGCCCCTGGTTGATAAGTTCCCACCGTGCACACTTTGACACATACCCGCTAGCGTTACCTTAGAACTTTGTTTATAAAATTGCACTCTCAAATGCAACAACAATCTTGGCTAGACGACTCAAGGGAATGAGTTTTCTAATTTTTTTTTTTTGTTTTGCTTTTTCTAATTGCCCCGCGGGTATGACATCATAACAGTGCTGATTACTGTCAGCCACTCCTAAAACGGTACCGAGCGTACCAAGTGCATTCTCAGCTGACATCTCACCACACAGCCCAGCTGACGTATGTTGATAAACGTATGTGGGGATTATGGACACGGTAGAGAATGCTAACCCAGCCAGAGGTTTCGTAATGGATTTAAAGGCTGCAGCCTAGCTGGTGCGTTACTTGCTGTGGTTTCGCAACAATGTTTGATAAACATGCCAGCAAAGGAATGTTCAGTGTATACGACTGATTTATTCACTTTTGAACAAGAAAACTTCAAAGACTTTTTTAATTGGATGTTGCATTAAACTTTAATCTTAATTGCATTTTGCAATTAGATTTTAAATTGGAACGAATCTTACAAATAATGTTAGGGTCGCCGTGACTTATGCTTTACAAATTGAATTTGAGAATTGTATCAGAATCAGAATTTAGATATCCTATAGTGGAAAGACGGCGCCTGTCTTCACACGACATGACTAGGGTTCAAATCCCATCTAGATTGCCTTCCTGTAGGCAGGACCAACTACGGGTAACATCAGGACCCAGAAGGTCCCAGAAATAACTGCTAGTTTTCAGACCGACAGAGCAGGAACCAATGGCAAAGCCAATGTTGGCAATCATCAACAAAATTTGTCATATTGAATTTGATAACAATTCGTCAGGCTTCAATCAATCATGGATTCCAGCCCTACAATGAAGTTCATATTCTCACCTGATGACCTCACACAACAAATTTCCTCAACAGCAGAAGCTTGCCAGAGGATAAAGCATAAACCATCAAACTTTATGCTGAATATTAGAAGAACATGGCACTCGCAGGATATCTAAAAATTGGAGTTTCTTTCGCAATCAAAAGACATTGAACCTATGCAGAACTGCAGCTAATAAATTATGCATTTCTTGCAGTACTTTCATATTGCGATAAAAGAAAGAAGCTCAAACATTAAGTGTAGACTTTGCGAGTCGTTTTTCTAGCAGCGAGCTGGAGTAGGTGTATCCAGTGCTCTTGGTTTTCTACCATTTTTTTTCTGTTTCTTTAACCTGCAATTGACCAACCCATGGACACGTCGTTGGGGAATTCCCAACAATATCCATAGTTCAAGAAGTAAGTTCTAATAAATTTATTTGTGTTGGAACGATAGGAAGAGTTGCTTTCAATACAAGCACTCTTAATTGATTTATGCATTGGCTAACTATGAATGAAATTTTCCACTAACAGTGCAACGAGTTAGAATTGTCCAAGTTTGGTAAGCTGATCACGACATCAGGTCAATCTGATGATCTTGCCATGGGTCTTGGATTCCCAAATAGTGATAATGAGGCGATGGGCTGACCTATGCCTGAATACAGTATTATAAGAATTGGCAGCATCACCCTACTGAGATTTTAACTCGGGTCGGGGATATTTTTTATTCGTTATCATCTATTATCATCATTAGGTATCATCTGGTAGTTAAGGAAAGTGTCTCAACCAGCTTTTGGTTCAGCTCGCTTAGTCTATCGCTCATTTCCTCTTAGTCTAGCTGTCCTTTGCAATTGAATAATCGCAAACACAGACGATTAGAATTATCTTAGAGTATTCCTTAATGGCTCAATCGTGTTCTGAGAATCATAAATTTGGACTCAAATGAAAAACCAATATGGTAATAAAATCTGTTCATCATGTAAGCCACTTTCATTAGCCTATAAATCCCTTAGGCAATCCGCACTCACCTGCCGCATCGATTGATTCCTAGCTAAGCTGTTGAAAAAGGCGGCCACTCCACGGTGCCCACCTGGTCGCATAGCGAACAGCTTGTGACAGGTGATCAGTGACGCCCCGTTCGATGCCACCTTCGGTGCTGCCATCTCCGTTTCCTTGGGCGCTTCTTCTCCGAGACAAAACGGTTATCACCACCGGACAGATTGGTCGACAAAACAATCACAAACGAACAAGCGTTTGACGTTTGACCGGAAACTTTAGCCACACTTTTTTGTTGTTGCACAAAATCAAAAAATTAAATAAAAACGAAAAATAAACACACTGTGACACTGGGGATTAAAACACACGCGCGCTCACGCCAGATCGCAATAGACACGATTTAAAAAAAGAATGCACCAAACACTTGTTAAATGCACCTGCACTTTAAACTTGCACTATGCACAAACACGCTCACACACAAACATACGTGTACACACACATACACTGTGGAGCTTTAGTGGGGAAACAAACAACAACGAGATAAAGCTTAATGATAACATGACAGAGGAGTGTAAGAGAAACGCACACTGTGATGGATAAACAATAACACCTTGTGTGCTGCTATGTGTGGGGGGCTCGTTCAGTTGTATTCCGGTAGCATTACAAGGTGGAAAATAACATCAAAGTAGGCTCACTGGGGTTTTTTGCTTGTTGTTATGGTTATTTTCTCACTTCCTGGGCACCATCCCTATGCTGTTTTGATGGAAAACCCTCACCGAACTAACTCATTAGCACAATAGTAATAATAATATTTACACACAGAACGAGGTCACTTGTATTGGTGCGATGGCACTTGCAAAACAAATAACCATCCTTCAAACAAACATTCAAACAAAAACTAGTATTGCACAAATTTTGGAACGTTATCGGATCCGTCTCCTCTCTCAATTCTCACTCTAGCTCTCTCTCTCTCTTTCGCTCTTCCTTGACCTTCCATTTTTTCTACGCACGTTTTTTCGCTCTCTCTTTTTCTCGCTGAACGCGACCGCCAAAGTGCTCCAGGCGAAGGTGGTTCTGGTTTGCAAGAAAAACACACACGCGCACACACACTGCTTCTTGCCAAAACCGGATGGTGCATGCCGGAAATCAGGGACACATTTTGGCACACCATCATCTCACATATTGAAGAACGAACACACGCACACGCACTCTCGGGAAGATGATCGCGAGCTCCTTCTCCTATCGCTTCCCGTGATGCGTTGTGTTTTATTTTTGGGGCCGATGATCGCGCGCGCACTGTTTCCACACACACGCCCAAACCCTAAAAACCGGTCAGGCAAAGTGAGTTTGGCCTCCAACAAACCGGCAGCCGACGTCGCGATGTCGGCGGTTTAACGGGATTCTTTTGCCGTGATTTTGGATCGGTCACGGTCACGCACACACTAGGCCTAGGATGGCACAGCCTACTTCTATTGCGCTAAGAAACGATGCTTTGTTCTGTACTGAAGCTGCCGCGATTAAAATATTATTCCATGTGGGTTATCCAGTGGGGGAAACGCTCGGACTAGCGGTCGCCATGCAGACCGGCGTTTTTCCATCATCCCCGGGCAAGGAAATTCGAGGGTTCGAGCCCGAACCGCTGGATGCTGTTCCTATGGATTGGGGCATTTAACACACATGCCTTCGCAGCAGAACACACAACCACCAGAAGAACCACACGCGTACTGGACACAATTTTCGGGCTCGGTAGCAGTGAGGCCGATGGACCACCGCTCACAATGACTCACACTGGAATTGCACCCAGAACACCCAGAACCGAAGACACACACACGCACGACTAGGAGTGAGGGGGGGTTTATTTTCAGCACTTTGACATTCGTTTCATACGCACATTTGCACACTTACACAGCACACACTTACAGCTGCTGCTGGCTGGATCAGGGGGCCAAAAACACCCGGGTGACGGAAGAAAGATACACCGCAGGTGATGGAACAGAGAAAGACAGACAGAGAGAGAGAGACAGGGATGTGCGTGTGTGTGTGTGTGTGTGTGCGGGGTTCTGCCCGTTGATTCTATTTTCTTGAAGGAAATCACACAGCCCGACAACCGACGACGACCTTTTTCTTCCGCAGCACAACGGCACACAGCGTGAACTGTTCGTGTTGGAGCTGATCCGCTAAATAAAATTCCCCGAACGCAAGATGCCGAGTTCGATTCACGCATCCAAGAGAGAAAAACAATATGAGCAGTACTGCGTGTGTACGATGCTGTGTTTCCGTCTCGTTTTGGCGCTACCCGGTCCGGGTGCAGACACTTGTTCGTGCCTTCCCGTTCGCTCCACCTGTGTGAGCGCATACGCAATGAGGAACGTGTGTTCCGCTCAATTTTGTAGTGGTGGTATCGGGACCACGTGAATGTCAAACCAAGGCAGCCGGCAAGGTTGCGTGCAAGATTTTGTGGCGCATGGCGCATACAACGGAAAAGCCAGGGATTGACACGTGTGTTTTTCGAAACGGCGATGCGTTGAATAATTTACAATAATTATGAGCTAAATAGGCTTAAGTCTGGGTTAAAGTCTTTATAAAGCCTCTTCCACTAACGCAATAATTTTTTGCAACTGAATCATCTTGAGTATCATATCAATACATTTGAGTATCTTAAACGAAGAGTACCAGCATCATTACACAAAGTAGAAGGAAAAAAAAATCATTAGATCGTTGTTGGACATGTAGACATTAGATCCGAATAGCATGTAGTTTCTATGTAAAAGAAAAATCTAAATTATTGGAGCCGATGAAATATAATAATGCATTCAACCAGAGTGGAATAAGTTGTCCTGTAGACAACTTGTAGTGCACTAAATGCAAGAATTGCTATTTCCTCAAATGAAATTAATGAAGGCCATGTTAAGATATTCTCAAACCATGGTATTTTAAATAACCTTCTAAACAATGGTTGAAGCATTGCTTATAATTCTTCCGGATGAGGACTAGAAAATAATAAATTTTCACGCACGTAATTCTATAGAATTCTATATATTTTTGGTATTTGAGGAGTTGCTGGTCGGGATATAATATATACAATATGTCTATCTGAGGACTATTTTTGAGTTCTGCCGAGCGAATGGTATTGTAGTTTAGTACCTTACCTATTTCCTTCCACACCTACTGTTTGTCTGTTATATGTGTTGTGTCTCGCTTGTGTGTATGATGATGAATGACTGATTGAATGAATGAATCTATGAATGAGTGCGATGATAGAGGGGCTTGGTACGGCATAGGCGGAATATCCTGGATGATCCAGGACCAAAAACTACACCGTTGCAATGGCGTGTTGCAACGGTCAATGAACGCAGACAAGCCAGAGGGATGGAAGAACGCTAGATCTCGACACGCAGAATTCTGACGATGGCATTCACAGATGATCACTCACGATACCGACCTTCGCTACCAACAAAACCTCGAATTTGGATGAAGAAATTACTATTAACGAATCGACCGAGCTCACCCGGGATAAGGTGCACTTTCACGGTTTGGAGAAGGAAATGTCTCCAAACCATCGTGAATTGTAACTTAGTTTGAAACTCTTTGTTTTAACCTAGTTTAAAGCAATACGGCCAGGCCGTTCTTTACAAATAAAAACAAAAAACTTATTATTTGACACAAACCAGCACATTAAGTTTCATTCTGTTTAGAACCATTTCTCTACACTCGTCAAGGGTAAAAGTGCTCAAATACGAATCCTCAGGCTGCGTAGTAAATTCTGCGAGAGAAACTAGAGTTTGGTTAACTCCAGTCGATAACTTTGTATTATTGTAAACAAGAAAAGAAAATACCGGCCTCATAAGCAACCAAGGCTTTATACTCTCTAACGAGGACACGGTTCACGAAGATTTTCAAAATGAAGTCGTTAAGGGTGGTGATTTGGGAATGTCTCTTCTTCTTTTTTAGCCCTTAAAACTTACAATGCGGTTAGCCCACCATTTCTAGATTTCTTTACCTAAATAACTCTTGCAAAAAGATATTCTGCCCATTAGTTGACAACCCAAACCGCTCTCTCCGTGATCAACAGCTCAGAATGTGTTTGACACTGCTGCTGAAGATAATAAGCATTCTCAACTCTTGTGTTTTAGCTACGCTCTTACAAATATAATTATTTATAAACGATTATTTCACATTCAGGTGAGTGAATATTCGTTGATTGCCTTTTGTAATTCACGCAACTGCACGACTTATCATGCAAAAGAATCATTTAATTCGAAATTACGAACAGCTGAAATATTTCACTAAGCGTGCGAAATATTTCATACTGCAATATTTCGTCATGTTTCATGCGTATTTTAAATTTTGTACTTTTACATCGGTTTTCCTCGTTAGCTCGTTACAACTGAAATACCTTAACTAATGCAAGATTGATAAGGAGGTCAAGAAATAAACAAATTAAATAATTTCTTTCACTGTTACAATGCAAAACACACCACACCAGCCTGTTTCATTCGCAATGATGATGGTGTCTTCCTCCCATTTGGAACATTGACGGGATTAGGACAAGAGCTTTTTTTTATTTCAAGTCAGCCGAACTTGAACGCTGTGATAAATTGTTTGTATCGCATCGCATGATGTATCGACGACGTACCGATTTCTTTTTTTACACGCTACCCTTCTGACTGAAATGACCACCGGGAGACCAAGGTCAGGTTTTGCACAGATCGTTCTTACATGGTACTACTATCCATCCCGATACTGCCTTCTATGTACAAGCTGCTTTAATACGCGCAAACATGGCGCACTCGGTACACTTGCTGACTTGCCTGACTCAACGCGCATTTACTTATTGCTAGTGGCCCGTATGCGTACATCCAACGGTTGTGTAGGCTTCGGGCCCTCTCTCACCTGCCAGCACTTTCTTTTGATCCTATCTAGGTACTTTACACTGCGCCCCCAGCAAACGTTCGAGAGAACTCAGAATACAAGTTATGGTTTTGCTGTAGCATTTTTATGCAATACTTTCAATACATTCGCAACGCAAAAGATGACACACGCATGATGCGAAAAACTTGCTCGAGTAAGTTAAGTCCTTAAGTTGGGTTGAAACGTATCAATTCATTAATTCCTTTGCCAGACACAAAAACAAATCGAACATTTTTTTTTCACCAGCATGAATTTAATTATTAAACTTTTGTCTAATCTTCTCTTCCACTCTTGCAATTATTCTAAACCATCAGTATTTTTATTGTATGTTCTTTACACTCTCTCGCTCACTTAAGATTTCTTTTGTCAGTTGTCGATATGTTAATAATTTGCTTTCGGGTTTCAATTTGTAATTTGTGTTGTCGCTTTTCATAAATTTCTTTTTGTTGTTTTTGTTTTTGGTTGACTTCTTCTTAACACCCTACATATTCCACATCATCAATTTACACACACACGAAATAGTAATTGAAAACTTTTTTTTCTGCTTTGAAATGTCCATCGCTCCCCAAGCAAGGTTTTGTATTGCATCGCTCAAAGAAGCTGTACACAGTGTGTGTTTCATGATGCGACATTAAAATAGTTAAGTAAGTACGGGTATAAATTATGACAAACCAAAACTGAGAGCTGCTGTAAGTACTGGCATATTGATTAGCTCGTTTCATTCTCCGCCTCGCATCATCACACTAACAGTTAAAATATCGAGCATTTGGGTTGTGGGCTTTTTACACTTAAATTAAACAACGGTTGCCATCGATTAGTTAGTATGCTACTGTGGGTCACATTACCGCTTCCGGTTGTACTAACGAGTGGAGTTGTGTGATTAAAAAACAAAGAAGGATAAGGGAAGAAAATAATAATATCACTTACATGTAGTTATGGCTAGATGGCTGCATCGTTTCTGCATCGTACTCTGCATTTTTTTTGCATCGCTTCCACCTCCAATCTCATCTTCCTGGATCACTTCTAAGCAGCTTGCGTACGATAGAGTGTACCGTATGCTCGTCAAACTAATTGGGCGATCCAGTAAGAACATAACCTAACTAAATAATCACTAGCTCTCAAGTATCTAGGCTGCGAATGAGCTGCTGCTGCGAGCTGCCGAACTAAAAGAACGGGTTGAGGTATCTGTCTTAAAAACGAAACTAATCCTTCCCATCCACTGTTGGAATGGATTGTCAAAAGGAAACGAAGCAGCTTTAAACTTGAGAGCGCGCTATGGCATGCGGCTCCAGATGAGCTCGATTTACAATATGCCCACCAAACCAACGAATGGAACCCACCTAATACTAGTAAAAGTATGATACACTCGTCTCTGACATCACAGCGGTTCATGGACAGCGGCGGCGGGGGAAATATTCTGACTGGCTCTGACTAACCTGACTGACTGGCGACTAAACTCCTCTACCGCTAAAACCTTACGCGTCTTAGTAGTGCATCTCGCGTTGGAAAGCGAGCCCATCCACGTGATACTTTTTACAAGCTGTACAGTTACTACTATGCTTAACGGATGCTACTGCTGCTGCTGCTGTTGCTGCTGCCTTACCACTGTCTTCCCTATCTCGTTTACCCGCTTTGTACCCGCACACGGTTCCAGAGTGAAATACACATTCGCGCTTGGTCGCGTATCCCTTAGGCATCGTGTCGACATCAAACCGTTCGTTAAGACGTCACCGAGAGGTCCTCCTTGAGCCACTGAGGGATGGGCCGTGAGCCTAGTTTCTTCAACAGCTTCACCAGTGCCTGATTGTGAATGCGATAGTACCTAAAAAGAAGGAAAAATAATGCGCCATTAGCACACAGTACAGCACATTCCAACTCGACGCAGAACTTACTTCTGCAGCATTTTGGCACTCCGATCGTCCATCGGCGGATACTGGCGGCCTTTCGATTTTCCGAGACACTTGTTCCGATTGTCGGACACCACCTGGCAGTAGAAACCCTTCTTATTGTCGAACCGCAAATGGCGGCTGTAATCGAACGGGGGCAGCTTCAGGAAGCGCTGCAAATCATTCATCACCGCCACCGGGTTTGATTTGAGCTGTTCTCCGTCGATGATGTAGAGCTGCTGCTGCGGGTAGCAGGCGAGCCACCGTTCGAGATGCTGCGAGTATTTGCCCGGGTTGAGACAACGGTTGCGCAGATCGCGTAACGCTTTCGGTTCCGCTTCGGTGGCAGTAATGACCTGAAGGTGTGAGAGAGAGAGAGAGCGTCCTAGTTAGTATTGAATCGATGAGGGTTCTAAGAGTCATCCATCCATACCTGATAGAAGCTGTAGTTGTTCGCGATCGGATCGCCGTGCGCTTTGATGTGCTGGTACCAGGAGTAGGCTCGTTTGGCGGGTGATATCAGTATCGTTACTAGCTGCGCCTTCGGTAGCAATGCGTGCGCTCGCTTCGGCACCAGCTCCCCGTCGAAGTAGGTGGCCGACTTTTCAAACATAAACTTATCGTCCGTGTCGTTCGGTTGAAGCGGGAAGAAGTTCAAGTACCAGTCCAATCCACGGTAATAGTTGTTGCCGTTGAAGAACTGGATCTCCTCGAACGTGTCCGAGTTCGGAACATTGCTCGCGACGGCTGGATGCATGCTCAGGAAGGTGTAGAATGCCGTTGAGCCCGTTTTCTGTGGCCCAAGTCCTAGCAGCTTGGGCAGTGTGGTGCGTCGTTTGTTACCGGCCCAGATTTTCGCGTGCCGTGGATCATCGGCTGGGTTTCCCCAGATCGGGTCCCGCTCCTCCGGATGTAGCTTGAAGTACAGTTCGCCGAGTTGCAGCGGTGGCACGGACGTTAGCTTGAGGTTGGTCCAACAGCGCAAGAATTTGATTACCGACTCGAACGTGTACAGCGCTAACCGATCGTTGCCATAGTTGGACATGTGCGTCATGAAGATGTTGATCGGATTGTACACGATCGTCTGGAACAGTTCCCCGCCACGGATCGATTCGTCCAGCTTATCGCGCCCACCGGGATAGCTATCGATGCAGATCGTGTGCGTAAACAGTCCGCAAGTTTGGCGCGGCAGCACCATAATGTTACGGTGGATGAAACCACGCCGTAGCCGGGCCGGTCGAAGATGCGGGTACTCTTCGGTCGAGGTGACCTTAATGTTCCAAACCTTCTTCCACGCGGTGTACAGCAGCTCGTGCGCAGGATACACGCCCGAATGATGCGGTGACACAGAGTACCCGGAATCGGTCGGAATGCCGTGCTCCTTGGCAAAGTCTTTGTTCAGCATCATATCGTTCATGAGCTGCGTCACGTTATCGTACAGATGCGGTTGCTGGTGGTTCCACATGTGCGAGAACCAGTTGAACTGTGCCACATTACGGAGCAGCATATCATCGCCCAGATTCTCCTCGTGCGTCCCATGGTGGAAGTACTTGCCCGAGAAGCCCAAATTGAACCGGAATCCCGGCACCATCTCCTCGATGCGGTTCTGCGTCGCAATCAGTGCGTGCACATCGTCCGGCTTGAGCCGTGTGCCTTTCTCGCCCACAAAAATGTCATCAATGTCAATCAGGATTCGTCGTTCCAGGTTTAGGCTTAGCTGGCCGTGGCTCAGGTACGACAGCGAGTCGAGGAACAGCAACCGATGCAGCCAAAACTTGAGCCCCGAACCGAACAATATTCGCTGGATGCCATCCTGCTGTCCGTGGTCCTGCAGCACGGTGGCTAACGGTGGCTGGGCCACACCATCGGTCGGATAGTCCATGACGTTCTTCTGTGCCCACTCGAGCGGTTCGTACCCGCTGTGGTTGTGCTGAAATATCGCCCAATCGTTACCGGGCAGTGGGCCCCAGGCTGTATCGCCGGCACGCGTTAGCCGTAGGATGGGTGAACCAGGGTTTAGGCTCGCATCCCGTAACCGCAGGTTCGTATGCACATACAGCGGGAAACCGCGCAGCTGGGCACCGACCAGCGTTTCTTCGCTCGGACTCACGAAGCCAATGATGCCGACGGAATAGTCGCGACAGTACTTGTCCAGCAGCTGGCGGTTCCAGTTGTCCATGTTAAGATATTTGTCCAAGTTTTCGAACACGATCACACCGTACCGGCCCTTGTCTTGGTTCGTTAGTACCGGGAGACTTTTGCCGGCTACTTCTACTTTGTACCTGGAGGAAGAAATAAAAGAAAGGAGAATGTTTGTATTAGTCTAATGCTGATGATTATTATCTTCAAGAGAAAGCCTTGACCTTGTCTATGATTTGTATAACACAAGTTCTTACACCTTGGATCCAAACCATTAATCCAAATTAATCACAACAGGTCAAGGCATATTAATTTCAATCATTTGAATCCGTATTCTATACAAACCGAAACAACAGTCATACTAATTAATATTTATTCTCATTTTTCCACGAGCGCTAAGCTTTTAATACCGTGACACAGCTAACGTTCGATTAATCTTGATTTAAAAACACATTTTAGCTGCAAATTTCCATCTGTCCAATCGCCATTAAGCACCACAGTTGACGGTTGAAATCAGCCCTAGAAGCGAGCGCTTGGGCGACGATTGGCTAGTGGCTTCTGTGACACGATAATTCACCAGCCTGCCTGCCTGTTATCAACCGAATGGTGAGTGGCTCGGATATGATTTATATCTCGGACCGCCCCTTTTCCGCCCTTCCCATCACTTCCTTCCCTCCTTCCTTTCCATAATCGAGCGACACAAAACATATTAATCTTCATTCGTATGGTCAGTTCGTATTTTAAGCCGAACCCCGAGCATCATACCTTCGGCAAGATAGCACACGATATGCAGATGAAAACCAACGCTTTGTGGCGGCCGGATGATGGTGGCCGGTTTGAGGGCAGGGTGGCGGGTAGAATTTTCCATCCGCCCATATTAATGACACTTTCACCGAAAGCCCATCTCAAAATTACTTTCCGGCTGTCATTCCTTTTGCGGTCCCGCGCGAGGGTAAAGACAATCTTGAGACGGGTCTACAGCCCAAGAGAAGCATCATAATCTTCGTTCGGTCGCAGGAAGCGTCATCGTGTTCAAGTTTGACGCACTCACCGTGAGCATTTGCAGCCACCACCCATTTGGGGACCACCACCAAAATGCACAATTAATTCAGCAGCAGCGCTACCTATTTTTGCACATGTGTCCCGGCCGGGATTTCGGGTGGGCGATCGAGCAAACTGTTCTGGGACTTCGTCGTTGTCGTCGTTGAGGAAGTTGCTTCTTGAAGCAGGAGAAGTTTTCCTTCGCTCATACGGGTTGAAAATGTCTGGTATTAAAATGTCTGCTCCGTGTTCGTCCCGTGTCCGCTGCTGGCCAGTTGCCCAGTTGATGATTCACTGTTCCGTGCAGCAGCGTAACGGCGTGTCGTATGCCATTTCAACGCACGGAAGTCAACATTGTTTGCTCATAGAATAATGTTCTTCTCTAGCTTGTGTCTGGGACTCCCCCTCTGGGCGACCCACGGGCTGCCGTATTGGTCCAGACCACACCATAGGGAATAGTAGTAGCAGCAACGCTTGGAAGGCCAGCAAATCTCGGAGCACATTGGTTGACCATAATTCTGGCCGCAGGCAGAAGACGAGCTAGCGCCCGCAAGGGGCGGAAAATGCGCCATCGAGGGAAAATTCATATGGGCGGAAGCATCTCATAAATCCTGGCCGAGATTAACTGCGTACGAGTGCATGCCGGGCGCTCATTTGTATTCGGGAAAGTAAGCACCACTAAATACATTTAAAATCGTTTACGAACTACTACCACTACTACTGTTGCTGCTGATCCGCTGGAGGAATAGTAATGGAGCTTTGGATGCATAAATTGTGAGTTTGAAGAAGGAATGAAGTTGAGGGTTTGTGTAAGCTTGAGTAATTTATGGATAATATTGCATGTATAAGTATTTGTGTTTTTCATTTATGTAAAAAAGTAAAGTTAAAATAAACATCGAAAAAACATATGAGTTATTAAGAAAACTTTATAAGGGAAAAAAAGAGATGAAAAAGAGATATACAAATAAGAAAACGAGCAAACGAAAGTTATAAACAAAAGAAGCAAAAAAAAAAAAGAAAACAAAAGAAACAAAACAAGCTCAACAGCTAATAAAGCAGAACTTAATAAAACAAACCACCCGGCAGGAAGAGTTGACAACAGCAGCGATATACTGCGTATGCGTGCAGTAGTAAGTAGCTGCTAGTAAAACTCCCATCAAATCTATTTTGGTGCCGTGATAACGTTGTTAAACGGTAAAGGTCCCACATTAAAAACATGACGCCCCCATCCATCGTAAAAACGAGGCCCTGAAAAAGCCGTGCGTTCGCGGAAATTAATGCCGAGCGGGCTACAAAAGTGCATGTTATACATCACATGGTAATAAAGACACTTTTTATGTTGAACATCGAGAGCATCGTGCAAACACACACACACAGACACAGTCACAGGGCACGTGCCGACCATTGGTCAGCAGCCAGTCCGGTCGGTCGGTCGGTCGGTTGCTGTGGCTGGTTGGATGGAGCCTATTCATCCTAATGATTGCTTACCGACACATTCATCCCATCCAACCATCATTTTCCGAGGGGGCTTTTGAGGGTCGATAGGAAAAATAGCAAAAAGAGAGGATGGAGAGAGAGAGAGCGAGATAAAAAAGCTATAGCACTAGGAGTAGTAGCACAAACTGGGAAAGTTCTATCAACCAAGGATGGGTGGAGGTAGAAACGGGGAGCAATGGGACGAATGGAACGGTGTTGTCATTGGGAAAGTTTTGATTTATTATTATGCTAATTGAGTGCTCGCACGTTGGCGCCTTTTTTTCATCACTAAAAAGCTTCCCTTTCTCAGTCCCTCCGCTCATGCTCCCGCCGCTCGGCGAGGGAGTTTCTTCCTTTGGACACAATTTTCACACCCACCCCGGTGGTGGTGGCGCAATGTACTCTCTCTCTCTCCTTCAGCCGGTGGACGAGTTTTCCCAAACCGGAGACGACAAAGACGATGACGGTGGTGATGCAGCTAAAAGTGAAATTCATGTCTCGGGAGCATTGCCGCTCAACGGTGACGCGAGATACTTGGAGAAAAAACGTAACGCAAAAAGGATAACTGCAAGCAAGATGATGATATTGCAAAGTAAAGCTGGTGAACACAGTGTGCTCCGGGTACTTTATAGAAATGCGTGCAAATGTGCATGGAAGCGCTATGGAACTTCGCCCTGTTTTTCCCCCCAACCATTCGCACCCCTGGGACGCACCGGAGGGTGGTAGATTTATGTTAATTAAGTAGTTCGTAATTAATCACACCTCGCCCGCGTGCGCAAAAGGCCAACGAAAGTGCTCTCCATGGGGTGTGGGGGTGTGGATGAGAATAATTTTTATGCTTGACTGTTGTTTTTTTATGTTATTTTGTCCTGCCAAACCAAACAACCTTTTGAACTTTTCGAGTGTGAAGGTTGCGCTGTAGAAAGCTTCACTGTTTTCTATAAACAGTACTCCGAAGTGATTTGACGCATTTTTTCGCTGAACAAAGAATTAAAGAATCAACAAAATTTAAACTTTTTCCTGTGAGGAAAACTTTTTTCTTTTGGAACAGAGTGTGGAAAATTTTGGAGGAAGCAAAAGTATCTAATATTGTTTAAGAAAAAGAAAAATTCTAAATACAGTGACTCAGGTGGAAAACAACACGCCAAAAAATCGATCAATTGCTCTACTTTGAGGACGATTCTCTCTTTAAACGCCTAGGTTCGTGGCGGTTCAGTGGCCGCGGCGACAGTGGCGTCGGTCTTCACACAGTAGAACTGGAGTTCAAATCCCATCCAGACCACCTCTAACTTACACAGAAATGACTTGACAATTAGGATAAAATCAAAGTAACGGTAATCCCAGAAGTGACAGACTAAGACCTCTCGAGTTTGTAGAGCCACGAAAGAAGAAGATGGCTACACTTAGTTTTATTTTTTAATTTACTAATAAAGGACCTAGATTTTTACCATAATAAATAAGCGATTTGAAATCGGTTCCTAAGGACCAAAAGGGACCAACAAGTCAGCCAGAAATGATTCCACTTATTTTTTTATACTTAATTATTTAATATAAGTGTTCTAAATACTTCGAAACTTCGACTTTAAGTGATGACTTTACTTAAATGATTTGTACCTTAACTACTGGATGATGCTAACTCATTCGTGTTGTGTAAAGCGCTTTGCCTATCTGCTAGGCGCTAAAGGCGCAACAATGAACAAATCTGAAAGCCCTGTTTTAATACTTTACCTTTTTCGACTTGCCTATTAGCAAGGTAGCTAATAAACGACATGGAGAGCGGTTTGGATGGGATGCTTGTTCAGAGAATACTTCCTCTATTTTTAGAAAACTTTTACAACATTTAAACATGTAAGAAATATGATTGTTCCTAAGTTTTGTCATTTTGGTTCCTCATAACTTTCTACAAAACCCCTTTTCGTATTGTATTTGTATCGTATTGTAAGCAGTCGATACATCATTAACATAAGAAAGCTGCAGCCATCTATCAAGCATAATAAAGCAAACAAAAAACATTAAACAACTTACTGTTCCCAGGCTTTCAAAACGTATACATTCACATTTTCAACTCTGAAACTGTTGCAAACCGAGAGGAAAAAAAGCTTCTTGACGCCTTCCAAAAACTTGCAAACGTATCATTTTTCACGACACATTTCCCCGACTTCGGGGACAATGCTCAGGTCCATACGACCCGTCCCGTTTGTAGATCGTTTGCTTTCTAGATCGGCTCCAGCACACAATAAAGGAGTGAACATAAGTTTGATACATATCTACAAACACTCTACGCTGGGGCAGAGCACACCACAATGCTGCCTGCGTGTTATTGTCACCGTTCTGGTGCGTTCCGTTGTATGGCGTAAGGGCTTTTGCCACTAGAGAAAAGACAAACGATGTCCGGCAGCTTAAGAAGGAACATAGCATGTACGGACCGCGGCGCAAGATGAAGGGTTGCCACCGGAACAGCTCCTTACAATGGGGATGTGGTAGGATGAGTTTGGGTTTGAGAGGGTAAAAATGAAATATAGATTTTACTAAACACACTCGTGCGTGTGTGTGTGTGCGAACTTGCTTTTCTACGCTATCATCATTTTGAGTGGAAGCAGCGAGCATAAAGCGAGCTGGCTACATTTATCACCAGCCGAAGGAAACGATATACGGACGGAATACAGCTTTATTTGGGAGCTTTATTACTGATAGGAAACTGTATTTTTAATATATTTAACTGCTATGCTGTAAACAAAAAAATTGAGGTGTCTCTTAAAAAATATTTTGTCAATTTTAGCCTTCCAAAACATAACCTCACAGTGAAAGATTGATGATCTTTCCTCGGTGCTGCTCCCATTTATCGTGCCCGATCATGCGGGAGTTGAACTCGCTGCAGCATTAAATGGTATGAAGAGAGCACATAATTTGCACCACATCACACACACACACACACACACGTCGCGCACGGTTGCGCTGTCAGACCATTACCGGTGACAGTGTCCAGCGAGACCCAAGTTTCGTGGAGTTGGACAAGAGCGTGCGAGGGACGTAGCAGTACAAAACATAACCCGTGTTTAACAACGCAGCCTGAATGACATCCTCTCAGGTTTATGGCGAGTCTTCTGGTGTGATCGTGTAACGCTGTACGTAAAACCCGTGCATTAATGCAGCCAGATGCATCCAACCTCAAGCCAACAAGGAGTTGGTTGAGAGGGAGATCTCGGGACGGGACCAACAATTCAATTACTGGCCTGCTTATCATTATTATCGATCAGTACGCTTCTTTCTGGACGTGTACCAACCAAGATGGCAGAAACAGTTTTATTTATCCACTGTGACATGATTGTGATGTTACGGTCGATGATACGTATGGAAGACTACAGACTACGGAGGGGGTTTTGAAGAGTTTGAGGACTCTTCAGGGCTGGAGTAATTGTGGATGGAATATATTAAATATCTCAAATACATCTCATAAAAAATTAAATTAAAGACCAATGTAAGAGTAGTCACAAAGTCCTAAGATCCCAGGATACGATTTTCTTGTCTCCAATTTTATGGTGAGCAATAAGAATAGTATCTTAAAAAATACTTCGGTTATTTAAAATATATATAAATGTTGTTTTATATAAATCGTGTTCATCAGATCGCACGCAGCAACATTCAATTACATTAAAAACCATGCTATAAAAGCATAACAAATTGAATTATGGCAAAAACAAAAACTCTGAGCTGGAACATATTCCGAATAATGTCGAAAGGTCGAAAGGAAAGCTAGCTCTGATGGGTTCCCTCCCTCTCTCTCTCTCTCACACACGACACGATGACCGTCGCAATTTTGATGGACCGGAATTAAAATCCAATCAATAAGCGATCGGGGTTCCCGTCAGATTCCTGGAAGGGAAGGCTCGTGAATCAACAGTGCGCGCGCTCGGTCCCGCCTGGCCGGAAGATCATTGAAAAGGACCGACGGTACGACGAGAGCTGGGTGAAAAATTAAATCCAATCCAATGTTTTTAATGGAGTGTAAAATCTGTGAGCACGCCCAACCCCAAAGCTTTTTGATGCAGTTCACCAGCTTAATTGAGTGATGTAAACGTGCATAAACGTGTGTGTGTGGGGGGAGTTGGGAAGGTCAAGCAGTAACATGCATGAGAGCCGAAGGGGGTCGTCATTATGATGATGATGTTTGGTCACGGGGCAGCGAGTTGCTAAGGGGCTTTATGCATGCCCGGTTCATATAAAAGGACGAATCGCATCAGGATCAACAAATCAAAAATGTGTTTGTGCCTCTCGCTCTGCTGGTGTGTGCAATCAGCCGGAAGCGTATGGTCAAAATGCATTATTAGCAACAAGAAGTGTAGTCAGTGAGTGTACGTGAGTGTGAGAGGGGACAGTGTTGTTTAATATGGATAAAATACCACGAAATGGTAATGGAGTTTTTTTTAATTAAATATTAACGCTTTGCAACCAAGACAGAGTGAGAGACTATTAAGCTGATTGTGCTTAAAGTCTTTAAAGAGCCTTTAATTAGAAGTACTTGTATTGTGAAATGCTTTTATATTATTGGTTAATGCTAACAAAAATCTGATGCAGCCAAAAACGATCAGGTATTCCTCATTTTTTTAGTCTCAGAAGGAACGTTGATGCCGTACCTGGGAAAGAACTATGGAGAAGCCGCTTCAGGACCTCATTGCAGTATAGAAAAAATATAATCGTCAGGCTCTGGATGTCTGATGTTGAGACAGCAGCAGATTTATCCCCTTGGCGGTCTTAAGCGGAATGAAAATTAAGGGTCTCTGTCTCATTCAATCTGCTAACCAGGGGGCAGTTTCATTGTGAAATCAGACCCCTTAAGGATTCGGTGCTTACTGTTAAACCCGTCTCTGGGTTGAGATATGCTAGCTTCTAACCGGACATAACTCAGGAGGAGGATACTCCTCCGCTCTAAACATATGACTCCCTTCTTCTTCTTTCTTGGTCTAATAATCTCTTAGGTCCTGCCTACCATTTCTGGCTTCCCAGACTCAACGATACTACGTAGTATGATAGTCAAGTGAAGTCTGGCGCCGCTGTCGCATCTCATATGACTCTCACTCTGTTCAAAAATTACATTTCTTTTCAGGGCGCGTTCTAGAGAAAGAACTTTAGAAGAATTTTCCTTCACATTTGTGAAAAAAGACAGTGGAAGATACGCTACAATGGTGAGGCCTTAGAACTGTGAAGCCATTCCAATAAAATCCAGCAATTAAGACTCGTGGGATAATGTCATAGGTATCGCTAATGGAGTTAGTGTTCGACGACATTCGACCGTAAGTGGAATTCTGCAGCAGATCTGAACTACAAAGCAGTTTACCATCGAGTATACTAATCATAAATGAATGCAGCCCAAGAACAAGAAATAAAAAAAAACTTATTCCCTTCCGTGACAGTGTGTGACCACAAGGCACAACACTGCCGTGACCAGGATTCGAACCTGGGTTACTACGGCCACAACGTAGGGTCCTAACCACTAGACGATCACGGCTGTTGGGATTGTTGAAATGCACCGTTCTCCACTTCCAACAAAAGACTCCAAAATCGCTCCAAACCAACTGCATCGTTCCAACTCATTGGGGCGAGTTTGGCTCAAAACTGGATCACGCTTAATAAGTCGAAGAGGTGGTGGATAGAGAAACAACAATCAATAAAAAGCCGCCGATGCCAAACATACCGGCCCGGGCAAGACATACCATACCGCTGCCAGCAACTTCAGCAATCGTAGCACAAATGTTACATCAATCCATTCACACTTTCCTCGACGCTTGAGGGGGAACAACAAAAAAAAAAAAACAACCAAACACGGGTAAACCGCACTGTAATTGACTTCGACGGGGGGAGAGAGAGATATAGTACGGCTTTAAAGAGAGCTCCAGTAAATTGAAACTGAAAACAGCTGACTCAAACGGTTTATCCACACACACATACCCGCCGACGTAGAGCGACGGAGGAAAAACCATAACACCACATTGGCACGCCAATTCACGCCAACTCATCATTATGCGCCACCGTACCCCGGTGATTGTGCTTTTCCCGTACAAAAATCCCAACACCACCAGAAGGGATGGAGCGCAAGAAAAAAACCCCATCATCCATATGCTATTGCACGAAAGTCACACGAACTAAATCGGACAGCTGTCAGGTGAGATTGAGATGGCTTTTAACAGCCATTCCAGGGTGTGCACGGCGAGACCCGGGTGTTCCCTGAAAATGCGGAAGTTCCATATTTTATTTTTAAAATCCTCCACCTTTAGTGTGTGTGTGTGTGTTTGGGTACAGGCGGCTAAGGGGGAGCAGATTCTGAACTCCCGAGCTCTCTGGCCTGACAATGACAGCAGCCAGCAGCTTCAACCTGTGGTTACTGCCATCCAATGCTATGCTTCTCCGCTCAGGTGCAGAAGAGACGAGGTAAACTTTGAGCGTAACTTTTAATATCACCGACCGATCGACGTGGTTTACATGGTAGGTTCAGGGTAACAGGGTAACCGGGTAAGGGATGGTTTGTAAGTTTTTCCTTCGGTTTTTTTTTCTAAACCCTCGTTCGTGGGCCAATTTCCGACAATCATCTCTAGCAAATGCACCTCTTCGCGTGCCATGCCGAAAGCGCACATGGAGCAGGGCTTTAAAGGATGAAACAAAACCGAGGCAAAAAATAGAAAGAACGAGGTTGGATATAATGGGTTCGCGTCTTCATGGCTGGCAAAGAAAAGCGTGGATCTACCGCTACTACCGCGCAGGTGAGCTATAAGAGATGAAACTCGAAAAGAACAAAAAACAAACAAAAACCCTGAAAACAATCTAAGAGAATTGCATAAAGCGGACACAAGAAGAAAAAAACCAAAGGTAGCAAAAACAGCACTGTAAAACACAATCCAACCAAGTGCACTAAATAACATTATGAGATGCTTCCGTGCTTTTTTTACACCGAGGGATCTGCTCTGCTAAGGGTTTCTCCTTTTCTAGTTCTAGACGTTGAACGTTCCGTAGCTTACGGCTGAATATGAGAGCAAGGTATCTGCGTGTTGTAGCGAAAACATAGCTTGAAGTTTCCAAACTTATGCTCAGGCAACGTTACTTTGCGATAGTTTCATTGAATATAGCTGCACACTTTATGAAGTAAAAGTGGATGTATCAAACAAATTTAGTTTTAGGTAGAGTACTGTCAACAAAGTACACAAGAAAATATTTGTTTGGAGTCGCGCCACAATGCTTTTAATTATTCACAAAAAAAAAATTCGAACTTTGTTTCGAATTCGAAAGCTGATTGCGACCTTCATGAACTCTTATGACACAGGACAAAGCACATGACACCATGTGGCGGTGTGGTGTAAAACTGATAGTACTGGAATCAGGTGCAATCAGAAATAATTGCATGGTAACGTGACAAAGAGATGTCCCATGAAATTGCATACTGCATTCGTACACCTGCATGGTATATTAGCTGAAGCAATTATTGTGTTCAGAGTACATCAAATGATTTACATCCATTTTTGCATCAAACAGTTGGGAATCATTCCGACGTTGAATGAGTCTGTACCCTTTGACTGGACCTTACTGGTTCAATTATCATCAACTAGGCAACTCAAACTTCCCGGTCGTAGATGCGGTACTGGCGCCGGCAGAAGGGCAACCGGACCGCATACGATGGACTGACTATCCAGCAACCCACTGATCGAACCGAAAGGGTCAGAATCTGTTTATGATAAAATTCTTTAAAGTATCCATGAGAAGTACTTAAAAGGATCTTCACTAAAGGATGCTGTCCACTGATGTTCTCCCTTGTCCTCCTTTTCCAAGCATCAGCAATCAACTACTGATTGTAATCGATCTGCAAAGATCTCATTGTATAGCCAACGACCCCATTTTCAGTTATGTTTAAACACTTTAAAAATAGGTCTACAATAAGTTTAACTTCAATATTTATAGTTTTAGATGAGTTGATCTAGTGGGTGAGATGCCGATCGTCACATGACAAGGAACGGGCACTGACTCTCATCCGGATCGTCTTCCTGTAATGCTAGACTGACTATCCTGTCACGGGTGAATTCAAGTCAAGAGAGTCAAAAATGTCTGCATAAGCTAGTTAGATGAACTGTAAAACTTGATGTTAGTGATCTTTGATTGAGGTCTGCTGAGGTGGACCGGGAGCCGAGACGATAGCGGCGACAGTCTTCACATGATAGGACCGGATTTCGAATCCAATCCAGACCGCCCCCTCGGTACGCAGGACTTGAATATTCAACTAAGGATTCATATCAAGTCTCAGAAAGCCAGCAATGGCAGACGGGGAGACCTCTCGAGGTTGTAAGCCTCGAGAAGATCTTTGATTGCTCTTATGTTTGACAGGTACTAGCTGCCATACCCAAACATCATTAACCATCATGGAAAACTTTGTTGGCCTGATCGGTCTCCAGGTAAAACAGATACAAAAAAAAATCCACTGAGAAGCATAGTTGCATCGGAACATAGATAATAAAGAAAAGATCCTTCTTCAAAAACATATGCTCGTAAAATCATACTTAAACTTCATTCGTTCGTTACTCTTTTTTGTGCCTTGCACGACCAAACTCATTTCGATAAATTTTTCATTAACCTCTCCCCCATCGCCACCAGCTTCAGACAGCAGGCAGGCACACGGAGTGTCTGGAACTGGGGAACCTACACCTACACCGGATGAGTTTTTATTCCATGTTCCGACAAAAATTATTGTTCCTGCCACGCGAGCCACACACGATAAAGGTGAAACTTCATGTTTTTTACTCCGGCGCTGTGACGAGTGCGCCTCGCACAGGACACACAAAGAACCGGGCCTGGTAAAATGTGATGTAAGAAAAACTTTTCTCCCCCACCACGGTTCAGCTTCTTCGTCAGAACTTTCACCTGGAAAAGAAGCTACGGCATGCAGCGTCTACCGAAACAGACGTCCGTCGGAGATGATGGTGCCCACAAGGCAAACAAGAAGGTACGCGCGACGGTTTCAAGATGCTACTCGGGAAGTGCTTCTTAGGATATTGTGTACAGTTTTTTTGTTGTTTCAATTGTTCTATTAATACTACACGGCGCACATCAGGCGTACCCGCGTGCAGTGCGTTTTTCCAGGGCCTGAGGTTTTGAAAAGAACCAGCCCGTTATGAGAAGGAAAGGAAAGCAAAGCAGCAAAGTTGCCACGCTTGATCCTCGTCCTCTGAGCAGCCGCCGAACTACACACACACACCTTCACATGTACGATTAAGCGATGGAATGCGACGAAAACCGCGAAGCCCGCCTTTGGTGAAGTAACAAAATTGCGGCACAATAAATTATGTTTGCCCTCCTGCTGAAGGCCACCCGGGGGAAAAATGTGCGTGCGATGCATCGCTGCTTTCCCGGTGCGCCCCTGAATCCTCCGTAGCGATGATGGAATGGTGGAAAAAATTTAGGCCATATCAGATGGTTCACAGACACACAGTACCGTTGTACACGTGAAGGATTTCATTTTACTTAGCACAAAACGAGCTCAAGAAAGCACAACTACACGTGACAAGGATCGGGTGCTTTGATGTGTTGCAAATTTGAGCCGGTATTTAAATTTCATACCTTCATCAGCAGCTTAAACATTGTACGTGTAGGAAGCATATGTGCACTGTCGCACGGCATGTATGTGTACATATAGGATGATTGTGGTTGGGGAGGTTTTGTTTCTTGGAGAATTTTTGTGCATTAAATTTGGCAAGACAAGGTAGGGAAAACAGAGAAAAAAGCGTCAACAAGAGGAATGGGCAAAAGAAGACGCACAAATCTTCTTTGCTAAAGTAGGTACGGCAAAGGTATGCAAAAAAAAAACGAAGAAACAAGGATGGATACCTTTCAGCAAATACAAGAGCGAGTGCTTTATTTATAAGGGAACATCTCCACACACGTGGCCCGGTGGTGATGTGCGGTAAATTCTGAAAGAAGATCACGTTACAAGCGGATCTGCATTAGCGAGACTTCAGGCGCACAAGCTATGAGTAGCGGAGAAGCAAAGTAGAAAGAAAATTTGCGAGGCACAGCCTACTTAGACCTGGGGGGACAACCTATATATTCAAGCCACGTGTTATTCTGGTGAAATCCGTCATAGACGCATAAGCTTAGCCGTTGAGGGCGAAGCGGTAGTAATTGCTTATTATTTCACATTGCTAGTGTGTGGTGCTAGTGCAGTGGGGATATGTAAACAGTTTCTAGAAATGGCAAGATTCGGATCACTACGGCGGAAGAAGACATTAGCTTGTGGTTTGATGTTATTGCAGTGTATAACGACCCAGCATGCAGAGGCCCGACTATCGAGCTACGGATTAGCTAATTCAAGGAAGCCTGAAATGGGAGGCCACGATGTCTTGAGGTGGTAGAATCATATTTTTATTTCGTTAAGGACGGCCTGGCTGTATCGCTTGAGAATATCATGTTCTGTATAATCGAAAAGACTGTGTTTGAGATCGACTCTATGTTTTGAGACTCAAGCTTAAGAAATGCAAAAAAAGATTTCCTGATTTTACGTTGGTCGCTTGGCATTCGCGTCCAGGTTCCAAAGATTCTCGTGCGCTAATGGCCAAAATTTATAATGTCCGAAATGGTTCTATTCTTGAGTATTTAACCTTTGTGCTAAGAATTCACGAAGTGAGAAAACATGCACAATACTTTTGATGAAGGTAACCCTCTATCAGCGTGACTTTAGTGACTGGTGTGCGCAGTGGAGCTCCTATGTTCTCCTACTCTGCACTCTGACTCTGAAGAGTTTCTTTAGGAAACAGCGAGTTTGTAGTACCTTCCGCGCACGGCGTCTCATGACTCCTGTTGTGTGGTTTCGAGAGTCTGCTCAAGGCGCACATCCTGGACGTCCCGTGACTTTGGTGAAGTTGAGTTCTTCACTATGCAGGTGATGACAGGACACGGTTTCTTTTAGCGAGAACTTTGAGAATCTTATTCGGGAGGCATATTGTCTGGAATGGTTCAGAGCTGAGAGAGACACCTTAACAGGTATTCTAACAGGTAGTAAAGAGGAATGGATGGTACTGGTTCAGGGGCTCAGGAAGATGTCAAAAGGGACAACCATGTCATGAAGGGTATTTCCGGGTTTATACTGTAGTGGTGGCTATGATCTCAGTGATGCCCCGGCAGGCAGTAGATCACCGGTGAATACTGGAAGAGTCTCATTAGGTCTTAAGTGATCAACGGTGATCGTGAAGTTACCCTCAACCCTCAACAAATTGTCACAGTGCGACGCCTTGACGAGTCACCCTTGGTAAAAATCGTCTACACCACGTTAGAGGTTTGGACGTCACGAATCCTGGGTTTGAGCCAATACCCAATTGGTTTACCCATGGGTTAATAGTATGAAGACAAACACAGATAAACGTAGTTGCAGGAATAGGTTGCTCTGAATAACCGCCATTTTTCCAAACTTGTCCCACTACTCAAACCAAGCTAAGCGATTCCCCTTCCTTTACTCAAAACAACCCCTCTGGGTACGCAAATTTTCTTTATCAACATTAATGATTGACTCTCAGTAAGTTTGAAGGTTTTTGTTTTTTTCCCCTCCTTTGTTTATCCTTGTTTTCCAGCTTCTTGGTCCGCGTACCGTGTAACTTTCGCCTCGAAAGCTTGGAAAACAGAAAACTGTGTCACTGGCAGGCAAATAAAGGGATAATGGATTTTGGACCAGACAGGCACACCATCCATCTTGCTTGTTGGATGTTTACAGACAGGCAACATGGTGTCCGATTTACTATGCTCCACTCTAACCCAACTCCCACGAACCGGGTACGCACCGGGACTTGGGCAGAGTACAAACTTTGGAACATAAACGCGTTAAGGTAAAGTTAAGTCCGAAACGTAAAAATACTCGCGATTGTCGTGTTGTGAGCTTGACGGTGGCGGCCAAGAACAAACATGAAAGCACATTCAAAGTTTTTGGTTCACGGAAAGCTTTAATCCACTCAAAAAAAACAAAGATCAATCGTGAAAATGGAAACGAACCGGGTTTCCGGTGGCGTTCGAGTGAGTTGGGCAAGAAGTTAAAAAGCTGATGGACATGATAGTCTCCTTCACTTCGAAGCCTCCAGTAGCAGGCAGTTGTAGAAGAAGCAGCAGAAGAAAGTTTTCCATTTCATTTGCCACCCAACTTTTGGCGCGTACACTTTTTTAGGGGAAGGAAAAAAAATTGAAACCAAATTTCGAAGCTTTCTTAAGCGTGTAAAATAATGTAGACAGAACGCTACAACCAAAAGGCGAAGAGTTAAAGAACCTCCTGCTCCAAACCATATAAGAAAGCTGGGGGAAAAAAAGACACATCAGACCAGTGGAAACTCTGACGGTGCGTTCGGTTGGAACAAACAAAGGAAATAACTTACACTAAATCAAGTGAACAACTTTTCGCCTTGCGTCCACCGGTCCACGCGGCGAATTCCCGGTGGGACCGAACAAGGATACTTGCAGGATGAGAAACAATGATGGGATTTCCTGGCGGCCCCACACCGGACTCGCCGCCACTACTAGCTAGCCCGCTACAAATGAGCTATCTCCTCGTGCGCTTCGCCGTCCCACAGTCCAATCCAATCCTACCACATTTTTTTTTCTACCCTGCCACCAGCTCCTTCCGCACCCAGCGCTTCCGCCGGCTCCACTCGCTGAATAGTTGGAAAAACTATTGGTGTTCCGTTCCGCCATCACCACTCCATTATACGACCGAATGAAGCATGAAAGAAGATCTTCCTGTTGATTAAACTTTTGCTTGCGATTTTTCACATCAACCCACTCTCGCTCTTACCCTTTCTAGAATACTTGAAGATTAGGGGATGTGTGTGTGTGTGTTTGCGCTCGAACTCGACTTTTCGATTTCGAACAGAACCGCTCCACACAGGCTGCTTCATCGACCCTACCATCCCAAACGAAGGTGTCCTGATTACGATGAGTTCTTTTTCCCAATGTGTTTTCCCAGACAAAATCTATCCTCGGACGCTCTACATCCCCTTCTTTGTGTTCTTTTCGAGTACACTAAAAATATTCACGTTAGCCAAGGGTTGTCTCTCGACCGGTGCCTCCACACGGCCGGGAGGAGTATGCAGCACGGTACAAATGAGAAAATCAACACACGCCCCGGAACTATTTGTGGGGAGAATTTCAAGAATGTGCCGGTAGGCTGGTGAAAAATCGCAACGGTACGCGGATGGGGGATGCGGTTGGGGCGGATGTTTTGTTAAATTCCACGGAAAACTCTTTGCTGCCAGCTGCTTTTACACGGGAGGACAATGGCGTTGGTCTACCAAACATGGACGGCCAATTGTGTGTGTGTGTGTGTGTGAGGGAGGGAACTTTTGGAGATGCAGTTACTGTCGCTGAGCTGTTAATTCGGATTAGCGAGAGAGCACTTTGCAGGCATCTCACCGTCGGTGGTACTGCTGGTTTGGTCTTTGCTTGAAACAAGCTTTTCCCGTACAGTCTAGCTGTCAACAGACGCGTTAGCATTGTGCTTTCCGTTCGGATAGAATACAGGAGGGGTTAATTTAATACTAAAGCGTTGGGGAAAATAGATATTTCGCTGATTTAAAGAAAATGAGGAATAAATAAGGCCAGAAATATTTTTTTGATTGATCAAAATCCAAGTTTTCAGAAACTTTAAAGCACATTTTCTTCCTCTTCTTTGGCACAACAACCTCGAGAAATCTCGGCCTGCCATTTCTGGCTTTCTGTGTCTTAATGTTACCCGTGGTAAAGTAGTCAGCCCTACGTACAGGAAGGCGATCCAGGTGGAATTTGAACCCCGGTCCTGCCGTGTGAAGACCGGCGCCGCTGTCGCCTCGGCCACCGGACCGCTCAGCAACATTTTAAGTGCTTCAAATATAAAGATTTTAATGCTTATGTTTATATGACTTTTTTCTAGCAAATTTTTAAGGTTAAAGGTGTAAGAATAGACTGGATCAGAGATCACAAACCCCGGTCGGTCATCAGCTGATTTTATCCAGCATGCGAAAACAATTTGACTGGACTCAAAGTCTTATTGGTAGGATTCAAAAGCACTCAAAATACATTAGAATTGTTTTAATATCACAACTTCTATGTATAAGTTACAGTGACTCCTTTGACTGTTTAAGATAAGTTATCCTTGGCGCTAAATACAAGTCCACCACACTGTAAAAAATGTACTGCCGGCAAGATTGTAGTTCTTTTTTTATCCTATCTATATATAGATTTAAGAAGTTGTGTGGAAATGCACAGTGGAATTAGAACATGGTGAGATAGGACAAAATAATTTCATTAAAACTCACAGTTAGCTTTATGTATAAAATATCGGTAAAAAAATCTCTTTCGGCGTAGTTAAATAGCGTAAAAACCATCACATCAATAGACAGCAATAGACTCGGACCAAAACATTGATACAATCTCCACAAAAGACCTGGACAACCATAACGCAATCCCCACACATCCACAAGCGAGCATGCCCGGGATAAAGCAAAATAACAGGGAGGAATGCCTTGTCAATTTTGCTATTTTTTGTAAACTTTCATTATTTTTAAAAAATTATAATCCGCCAGCTTGTCAGTTTTAAATCAGTATCAAAAACATTGAAAAAGTTAATAAAAATTTATAAAATATCTATTGAATACCCGCAATACTTTCATGAAAATTTATATCAACTTTAAATTCGTTTTATTGATATAATAAACGATTATTTTAAATATTACCTTTAAGCCCTATATGCTCATGCACACAATTCTCCGTGAACTTCCACACAACTTGCATGCACTTGCACCTCTTAGAACTAGTGGGCCTATTCTACTCCTTAGCCAAATTTAAAAAAAATACATAATTTAAAATAGCAAATTCAACAAAGTAAAAATGTGTCACAAAAGCAATTATAATTACATTTTAGGAGTTCAAAGATGCAAAGGTCAGAGTAAAATCAAATAAACTACGAATGAATTCAAAATTTGATGCTCGAACAGACTGTACAAAGCGGAGGAATCTAAAATTCATGTCCCGTTTATCGACATCTTAACGCATTGAAGCAAGTTACTCAATTGCTTCATCAAATATGTACTAATCCATGAGAAAGAAACAAAATTACCTTCAACGTACATACGCTAAATGGTTTGTGTGGGAGCAGTCAAAGCAAAGGACGGGTCAAAGAATAACTCCAAACCGGGAACCACCGTGTCTGTGTACACGACAACAATACGCTCTCTAGTAAGTTAAATCCGTACTGTTACAATCGAGACAACGCAAGCACCATTCCTGTGCATGTGTCCCGATACCAAACAGTACCAAAGTACCTTACACGGTTTCACTAACCCACCGGCACAGATCCACCAGCGCGAAAACCTGGTGGATTCCTTTTTATCGCACCGAGAGCACAACAGAACAGATATGTTTTCCCGCACGAGGATAAATTCTTGGCGGAATGCACGAACAATGGGACGGGGGAGGACGACGACGACTGGGCAACCGTACAAAATACGACATATCGTTATCACAGCGTAAGCGCCCGATTTGCCATAAAACCGCCGACCGGGTCTCCCGGTGGGAGAAAACCCGTCCACGGCCCTGGGGATCAGAAGCAAAGAGGAAATGTTTTACGCTCGCTCGCTGGTCGATTGATAATGGCACACAACAATAATTCCGATGCTAACCATGGAACTAGTGGCATTGCTTGGGTCGATTTCCTTTTCGGGATCTGTGTTGTTCCGTAGTTCCATGCCCGGTTCCTTTTGTGCACGTGTGGAAGAACTTCATCGGGTGGAATTGCAACACTCTGTGTGTGTGTGTGTCTAAGGTACAACATCATTAACAAAAAAAGAAAAGAGTTACCGTCCCAACAAATGGGGATCCTTTTGGAGCGCTATTCTTTCGTTTCGCTTTTGAGAGGGGGGTGTAGAACTTTTTCGCCAAAAATTTAATCAGAACCATTTTTCCGATCCGATCCCATATTGTAGCAAAGGGTGTGCTGTTGCTGGCTGGGCGAGACCGGTCAACACATTGCTCAGCATTAGCTCTCGTTGGGTTTGAACGAATGTATGTAGGGCGAAATGGGTGGGTTGGAAGTTTTTTGTTAGTGTGCGTCGAGGCAAAAGTTCCTGTTTACAGGCGTGAATGGATGTGAAACGAGTTTTGACATGAAACGATCCTATATTATTATGTTGCCTGACGTGTTTTCTGCAGCGAGTAGAAAAGGGTTTTGAGTTGAATGGAAATGAGAAAAGGAATATTTAAATAATCATGCCACATGCTTTGCGAGAGCAAAAACTACCAGGAAGGATGTAGTACATGCAGATTGTGAATAGAATTTTAAAATCCTTAGCTAAAGTCTTGTAAAGTCATTTAAAAATCTGAAGTCCACTTAAATAGATAACACGGAGTACAACACCAGGGTCTTCAAAATGTCTCGTGTAAGCCCTTTCGAACTCTATTTTCATTATCCGAAATCGATTGATTGCTGTACAACGACTTTCCCAACAAACTCCTCTGCTCGGGTTAATGCTGTAGGTGTCCTGACCCCAAGTCCTAAAGTGTGGTTTGCCATCCTATCGATGTTTGAAAAATGATCCTAATTGCAATGCTGGTTTCCTTTGTGTTCGCTTACTATCCTTAATTTGTCCTTCGCCCGAGAGCATGAGCAAATCCGCATTGTGCTACGGCCAGAAAAGAATTTCCATGAGCATCCTTCAACATCAGAGTAATGCACTGTGCAGCGAAGAATCGGAAAACGAAAACAAACACAAAAGCAAGTTCGAAAGGTTGATCATTTGCAGCTTAAGCATTTTCAAAACCCGGATTACCAGCACCTCTCTCGCTTTACCACCGTACCCACGCCCTCCCCGAGAGACGGATGATGTTGTGGTTCGGAAGATGCACGTGCCCGGACCGCTTTGCCGGGGTGGAAAACAGGAAACTGGGCGCAAGCACAGGCAGACGAGGCACCAGAACGAACATGAAAACTATTGAGTGGCAACAACGGTCATTTGTCCGAATTGCTTCCTCGTGCTTTTTTTTTTTTGGGTCGGTCGTTTGCTTGCTTGTCCATAAGCTTTGTGGAGGAAAGCTCGGAACACAAAACGTTCCCGACAGGCCGTTCCCGGGGCGGGGTACAAACATTCGGAAAACCTCACCCCCCTTTCGCCCTGGAAATTATCCGGCTGTTGGTTTTGAAAACAATCCTACTCCAAACTGTTTAGTTGAAACAAATTTCCTAAATGGAATTTTGGAAACCCCCGACGGGATCTGGGCCGGGCTATTTTGTGGCAAGAATGTAGAAAAGAATCGAGGAACACCGGAAGCCCGAATTGCATACAGGCAAATCTGGCATTCCTGAGCACAATCGGCGCTCATAAGTTCTGGGGGGCAGCAGATTATAGCGCGGTAGGGTGCCACCAGGGTTGGGCGCGAGAGACCAAGACCCGGTCAGCGGTTGGGTTTATTTCCAGTTCGCTACCTTTTCGGGGGGGGGGGGATAGTGCAAAAATTATGCCAATCTGCTATGCTGCTATACCAGCATTTCGCTCGCCAGCCAAATCGAGTGCCCCCTGTCGGACTGTTTGCTGTGTGCGAGTTCCCGAAATCCGGGATTGTTGTGCCTCAAGTCATGCAGCTTGCCCCGTGTGCAGCTTAGAATACACGACCACAAGAAGCTTTTCAGCAGGGTGGGAAGGCATTTGGAGAGGCTCGGCGAGGTGGACGGCGGAATGATCATCAAAACATCAAGCACCGCACAGCTTGGCTTTGTACGGCGAACGAAGTATTTGTGTGTGCACCCCCATTTGCAAAACATTCGCCACATTTCGGGGTTCGGGAAAACATACCAGACGAAATGCCTTAATCCGATTCAACAACGGCGGAGGCAAACGCTCTAAGCTCGAGTCAAGCACAAGCACGTCTGTTGCCTTTGGTCCAATCCCCCCCCATTCCACCGTAACCGATGATGGATCGCCTGACGAGCGGAAAGTTGAAACAGGTTCATTATTTTGAATTTATTGATTCCAGTAATGGCAACTGAAGTGGCGTTATCTTGCAACCGAGCTGGCCGACGCTCCATCCGATATACACTCTGGCCACCGACCGACACCCGAAAGGCAACATCATTTTTGTGTGTGCGGGAGCAAATTTATGACTTTTCCGCATCACTTCCCTTGGAGCATCGGGGAATTGTGAGCAGTGAAGAAAAGCTCCTTTGGGAGGTTAGGAAGCGGTCGTGGAGCTGGGGATAGTTAAACGTCCGTGAAACAGCTTGCCATTATGGTTTGACCCGCTGCGCTCGCCCCGACTCCAGCCGAAGCCGATAGTGATCTTGGTTAGCAAGGAGCCTCAAGCTAGCGGACGAAGCACCCGGAGCGTGAAGAAGATTCATGAACCAATACATTAGCTACCTGTGTGACTGGCGAGTGTGCAGCTGGTAGGGATATTAAATCCTTTGGGCTATTGGAAAATAGTTCCCCCATACAGTTGCATCGTGTTTTTGGTGCATGCAGCAAAAGGACGCGCTTGCCGGAGATTTATGCGCTGATGGGTCCCTAATTAACCGTTGCGAATGAAGCACGTTTGTAATGAAAAGAAATCAATCTTCCCGGGAATGATGCGAAACGTCACAAGCGGGTTTTTGGGTGGGTGGTTTTCTTTGTCCTGGCTTAATTTAGTGCCTCTTATTATGCGGTTATTTATAGGTAGGAGCGAGGAAACTGATTCTCATATAAAACTTTTTTGTTGTGCATATGGGACATGTGAGACAGAAAATTGATGGTAAGGAACGGATCCTTTGAAACGGAAGTTGATGGAATGTAAAAAAAAACCCTGGCCGACTGTTCTATCTTCAAGGGTATTTTAAATCGTTATTCATTTTGCTGTTTTCATAGATGTTGGACGGTTGTTGGACGATTGGTCTATTATAGCGTGTGACTCACGACTTTATCGACTCTCTATGGCTGAAGGCTCTATTTTGCTCGTTGGTCAGGTCATTGCTGCACCGTGCGTACTGCTCTGTGGTGTGGACCTCCTCAGCTAGGGTTCATATTGAACGCACTGAGCGAGTTCAGAGGACTTTCCAAATGTTTTTCCACTCGTAAATTGTTGGGTGATACAACCTCGGTTCTGCCTCCTTATGAGTCCAGATGTCGTCTGTTTGGCTTGTGCACCGCCGTTTCCTAGCTCAATCCTAATTCAGCGCTTCCCTTCTTTTCGACAATCTAGATGCTCGTCTTTCCTCAATCCTTTTTAAGTTCTCCTCCCGTTCTTTGTATCTTCGTCCTCCCTTAGGCGCTGTGTGTCAGTCGCAAAGATCCACTACTTTGAGCTATGGCATGTTTCAATCGATCTGCTCATGGCTTTGACTTTCACACCTCTATTTCCTTCTTGCGTTCCCGTCATCGTTGCTAGGATATCAGTTGAGATAAGTAAACTAGTCACTGAGAAACATTTGTGTAACCGCGAGGCAACATCAAATACTCAAATAAAGAATAATGATAAAATCTAAGATGGAAAGATTTTTGGAGCAACCTCCAAAATGTGCCACAAATAAAACCTACCAAGGTCTGATTTGTTGGTGATGTCATTAGAATGGTACCTAACAACCAACATCTTGATAGATGTTAATAATCAATAATATATAGAGATTTGACCTAATATTGGGGCGATCCTGCAGGACCGGGATTCAAATCCCATGCAGACCACCTCACCGTACGCAGGACTGGCTATCCATCAATCGGTAAAATCAAGTTACAGGAGGCCAGAAATGGCAGCTTGAAACCTGTTTAGGTCGTAGAGCCAAAGAAAAAGAAGGACCTAATCGACTCTTGGAATAGTTTCTATCTAGGCTTCATCTACGATCGGCTAGTTGCTATCGGAATGCTAAGTTTAGAGCAGGAGTTCTACTTTTTTCAACTATTAGAAGGCTCCAGAAGATTTCTTATGCACTTCAGAATAAATTTAATATGGCAGTCTGAAAATTTTGGTGGAACAAATCACAACACTTTAAAGGAAGAACAAAATTGAGGATGAAGAAACCATTGAGCATAAAACAAATGAAATAGTCCCAATTCAAGCAAATAAAATACAGTACCACCACTATCGTCGATTAAAACCGGTCTCATTGCAACAATATTCTAAGACCCATCCCATCAAATTATTTCAACCAAAAGATCAAAAACTTACGAGTAATGTACGAAGCTTGCACCGGATTGATCAATTGCTGGATTGCAATTCCATTCAAACCGAAATCATACCGCATACCGATACCAGCGTTCGATGGAAATCTCGCTCCAACCACTTCCCGGTAAAGGCTACAGCAAAAATAGGCCCAACTACGCTGGAAGTTTCCATTGCTCCGGGTTACGGGTGAAGATGGCCAATTAAATATTAGTTTGATAATCTATCATGATTTGCGAAAACGTTGCTATCTTTTGACTACAGATTGGTCATATTGCAATCTGCCAGCTTACAGGCAAACACACACACACACATTCTCTGGTTTTCGTTCTCTACAGATGATGCAGCAGTCTACAGGAGAACTAGTACAAAATGTTTCCTCTTCTAGGGGTTGATCTAGAGGCCCTGACCGGTAAAAACTTTTGAGCAAACAGTGTTGCTAGCCATTTCCCATTGGCCGGCATTTGCCAGACTGATGCAGCTTTGCGGAACGGGTGTATCGGTTACTGGGGGTGGTTGGGTGGTTGAATGGGCGGTTGGGTAAGTCTCTTTTCAAAAACATCTACCGGAGCATGTTGTTTACGAGTTACCTGGAGTTCATCTGGAGTTAGTTATCGTCTAACGAGAAGGCTTTGAGACATCATCATCAGCACCATCATTGTCGGGCAAACGGGTGTGTGGGAATGGGCTGGACGTGCGCCGGTCTCTAATAGAAACATGCTTTTATCTCAAACATACTGACTGGCCCCACCGTCGCCAAATCGAGCAAATGAAAAGAGTTCACCCATGTAATGGGCGAACGCAAGCAACAGTAGATGATCAGCTGGAGAATCGATAAAAATTATTCCAACGATCCGTCGAAGACATCGATGCCTTCCGGATGCCATTAGAAATGCCAAAGTCTTTTATTTGCCGCATGCCACAAACACAAATAGTTTGCTGAGGCTTTACTGCACTGAAAGCGAACGTGGTCGTACGTACGTGTAGCCTCATACAAAAAAGCAGTTTCCGAGCAGGAAACTGAAAATATGGTTATTTAATCCGGTGCTGAGATTTTGCATGAGTGCGATCCACAGCGTAGCCGGGGGTTGTTCCCACTGCTCTGCGTATGCGGATGTTGTGTCTGGTAAGCGTCTGGAGCTCGGATTAGAAATCCGTTTAAGCTAACATGGTTGGCAAACGAAACGGGGCACATCCATGTAAGGAGAGTCCCGGAAGACCGGAAACCGGAAGTAAATTACTGGCATTGTTAGGTGCTAGCAATGGCCGGAAGAACGGAACTGCATTGCTCAGTGGTCAGCATCCTTGGTTTTGTGTATGCTTAGCGCCACCGAATGTCCAGACCAGACACCTTCTTCCTTCGCCTCACGTTCGATTCGCCGGAACATGCCCTGTATGTCCGTGGTAACGAAAACTGCTGAGCTCCTACCGTTTTGCACGGTTAGGCCAGCGTTACGGAGAATGAGCAGGCCGCCAGGAAACGTTGTTTGAATTTGGCCAACGTTGTCCTGGCCGGGTAGCCCAAAGGTAACTAAACGTACCACACCACCACCGCAGCCGCCAATGCAGCACGTGCAGTCTCCCGAAGGTAAACATTCCGGCATTCGGGGAGGATGGCAAATTCTACAAACAGCGCGAAGGCGAAGAGAGGCCGAAAACGCAATCAACTTCACTGCGTAAACATGCCCTCGAGAAGCTCCTCGGTACATGGCACAGGAAGCGGTGTAATACGACCGATGGGGCTTACTTATGGTCTTGGAAAGTAGACGATCGGGATGTTCCCGGAACACTGGATGCGCCTAGACCGGCGCCCTAAGTGCGTAACAAAAACACATGTAGCCTCTGCACAAACAGTCGAGCGCAGCTGTCCGTTATGTCGAGAAACGTCATTTTTGGGGCACTGTGAAATTCATTAGCTCCTCATCGGAAGACTAGGTTCGTTAAGATTGCATCATTGAAGTGGGATAATAGTCGGGAACGGTAAGGATTGGTAAATTAAATGCCTTCACTGTTGATTTAGAGAAAGATGCTTATTCAATTCTCTTTGTCGACAGCGACATCTTATAAAGCTCTTCAATATATTGGAAATGCTCTGGGTACGAAAACAAACGAAACGTCCACCTGTGTGTACTTACTTGATGCGATTGTGCACGAGCAGCTCGGTGATGCTCTTGCCCAGCTGCGTGTAGGTCGTCTCGACAAAGACCAGCACCTTCGGATCGATGCGCAACCGAGCCTCGGACCGGTGATCCGGCGTTAGCGCACCATCGATTGCGGTTTTCCCGTTCAGCATCCGGCAGTGGATCTGTGGCGCCGGTGGCCGTGCATCCCGATGCATAAGACTGTCGAAAAGGGAAAAGAAAAGAAATGTATTGAAAACTCAAGCTCACCACCAGCAGTTGGGAACAGTTGTAGTTTGATTGAAAGACGAACGGAACCGTCGTTGCAGTCCAAAACTTAACAGACATCACCAACAACGCTAGGGTCCTGCCGCACATGGACGGGCATCATGCCACATCTCCCCACCGAGGACGCGTTGTGGGACATAAATGGTTCTAGTTAGCCCGTCAGCGAGAAGACAGCTGCAATGCACGCGAGAAGCTGTACGAACTGTGCCACTGTCACGACAGGAACAAACAACGTTGCAGTAATCGCTTTTGTGGTCAAGAGGATAGAGTTTGTCACAAACAAATCGTCGCTTGTTTGTCCGCTTCACTCCGTTCCAGGCGAAGGACTGCTCTATTCATTTCCCAGGACTACACTTGGCCACACACACACACACACACGCTCGTGGGCGCGCATAATAGCGAGTGACCTCTCCATACTTGAAGCTGGATTTTTGGTACCAATTTCCATTTTCATTTGCATACACCGTCACCCATCCACTCCTGAAACCTGACCACCTGGTGTGGAGGCTCATTCGGAAGTATTTTGGACCGAGAGTACCGGGAGCGGTACGGCTCCTTCTCCTCGACTATAATTTTGTTACAGCACCAGTTTAGTAGGATTAGCGGGTTTAGTGGTTCGATAATTAATTGGCACTGGTTTCACAGTCGGAGGTTTTTAGCATCGATCCGATTGACACAGCTCGCTTGGCCGAAGTGGAATTCGAAATGGCATCAAAGTAGTGGGACAGTGTGTTGTGGTAAAGTGGTAGTTTTTTTGGTTTTGTTTTACAATTGCTTGTACGTTCAACCACGGCTGCGTTGAACGGAGCGACAGCAACTGAACTGTAATTGTGTAGAATCAATCGAATGAATCGAGCTGAAGTGATTTGCCATCAATTAACGAGAGTTACAGGATGGTTCCTGTTAAAAAGTAATAACACATAAAAGGGGTGTACGCTACGATGAGCGGTGCATTTATGTTGGGAACGGAAAGGGACCGTTGAGTGGTGTATAAATTAATGGATTAAATTGGTTTTTTTTGGAACACGCAACTAAGGTTAAAACGGTTTGAAATTTGAGAAGGGTGTTAAGCAAGTTAAATACGCAAAAAAAGTCACATGTGGAATGTTGAATATATAATTAATTCGGCCGAAAAAAATAATATTCATATCCGGCGGAATTCTGTTACGGTTATTGCAGTATTCATGGCTTTTTTACCCATATCCTGACTTTGCTTTTAGTAAATCTCACTTTTAACAACATTTTTTATCATTGCTTTCAATATAGTAATAACATTGCATTATCACATTACTGCAGGAATTCAAAGTACTGACGAATATCCCGAGATAAATATATTTTAAGCACTCAGAGGAAGGATTCCACAAATCTTTAAATTAGGCTCCAATAAATTTTTGCTAAAGTCGTTGTACTCTATCATCAATCAATCATGTTCAATTATCATCAAGCGCAGCGCGTAGCATATCCGGTTGGTGACGATTACTAATGCAATTAAATTGACGTAAATACGTAGAAAAAGATCAAAGGTACCAAAACGGGTGCGGCGATCCTCTAAGTCAATCAGCGTCCTTGGGCGAAGCGGCCTGGTTAGGACGTATAGGTTGAGCCAAGAGAGTTGTGTTGGGGAGTCGATCCGGTAGTCCAAAAGCCCCGCAACAAATAGTCTCTGGGCGTTGCAGTTACGCTGGTTCAGCGACTCGATACCCAAAAGCGCACATCGAGCGTCGTAATCCACTTGAACCCTCCAGAAGCGCAATGCCAACCAGGTGAATTTGCGCTAGACGGATTCCAAACGGGCCAGGGGCCGAGCAGCAGATGATCACCATACAATGGAGGCATACTCCAGCACAGATCAAACCAAGGAGCAGCAGAACGTCTTGATGGAGATCGGGTCCGTGAAGTCGCGAGCAAGATGCTTAAGCAAACCCAACAGACGACGTGTTCGAGCTGTCCGTGTCTCACGATTATCTCACGTGGGGATAGCTTCTTCTTGTTCTTTCTTGGCCTAACGACCTCTTAGGTCATGCCTGCCATTTCTGTCTTTCTAGACTTATTGTTATCGCATAGTTGGATTGTCTTTCCTCACTATGGGGGAACGGCTCAGATGAGACTTGATCTTCGGTCTTGCCGTGTCAAGACCGGCGCCGCTGTCGCATCTACCACCGGGCCGTCGTGGGGTTAGCTATTTTCCAATAAAACGTATGCAGACTTATTTCGGTGTGATAGTGCTGATAAGCAAGGTGATATCTTTTCAGTTCTTCAAAACCCATGACGAGTAATTGATTATCTGTCTTGGCAAATAGGTTCCAGAAGCTTAAAATGGATCCAAGATTTCTGTAACAATTCTGTATCTCTTTACTAAAAGGATTTGGGAGTCTTACATATCAAAGTTAGGATGCATTGCTGGAGAAATAGAAATGGAGGATGTCAGTTGCTTATTTTCTGTCGTTATCCACTGCTAACAACATGGACAGCTTTGATGGTAATTGTGTAGGACTCGGCTAAGCTTGCTTATAATTTTCTTCAACTTCTGGATGGATGATCTGACCATTCGGCACAGGATGTCCAACGATAGATTTACTAACAATTTTTTCTCAGCGATTACTGGAAGAAAGTTTTGCATTTAGTGGCTATTGCAACCAGTCTCAAAATAGCCCTAGAATCCCAACATATTCACTCGGTTAGCATAGAGACGGGGAAGGGTCATAAAAAAATCCGCAACCTGTTTTGACTGAAGCAGTTTCAGATCAACTTGTTAAGTTGCAAGCAAATTGGACAGAACATCAACCTACGGTAAATCAGTAAGAACATTTTTCTAAAGAAAATTTCAGGCATTTCTGGCGTTTGAAAACCATTTGCGTATTACCAAGCTTCTCAGACATCATTATGGATTGATAATAATTACACCACCGGGTATCTTGCTAGCATTCGGTGTTTTTCCTTTTATTTCAGACATATAGTCAGAAAGGTTACGCCAACGCAATGAATGTACAAAAAACACCTTTCACATTCGCACAATAACAAATCCATTCCGTGGGTGATTCCACATAACAATGTATAGTATATTATGGTTTACCTTAAAAAAGAATGGCCAATTACATTTCACCGATACACAGCCACCAATAAACCATACTGTAAATCACCGCAGTATTCTTTTACGATTTTTCCAACGCTCAAAAATAGCAAACAATACCACCCGATACGAAGCGAAGCATCCAGCCCAAAACAACGTACTCTTAACAGCGTACATACTACCGAGGTAGCAGTTACGTTTGACGATTACGGTCCGGTAATTTACAGCAAAACTTCTCAATGGTCATTAAGTATCGATTAGTAAGATGGTTGCAAACGCCATCCCGAGCCCGAGGAGGTGAGAGTCCTGCGTGATGAGAGCGTGGCACACAGCCTTTTTTTTTCTTTCTTCACCAAACTTACAGAAAACCAGTGCTGCAGCAGAAAAAAGTACCACCGCCAACATAATTATGCTGCGTAATATCCTGTGCGCGATCAAGCAATTTTCTCCGGCAAAAAGCACAACCATGGGAGGCCCCCAAAACAGCCCATCACTGGAGAAACTCTTCTTCCTGCCCGATTGCACGGGGGAAGGAAAATATAATCAAAAATCTGATAAGTCGTTGAGTGTCCTCCCACCAACCAATATAGGGCACCAGGCAGCAAAGAAAAAAACCGTTTGGCGGGAAGTAAATGCATATCACTTTGGTCCAATTTGCAGGAAGCCTTGGCACAGCCATAGCCGGGAAAATGTTGGCTTCTGGTTCTGGGTTGGAGAAAACGAAACCCCTTCGCTTCGGGAGAAAATTGCAGACAAATTCTTGGCACTTCTCGGGCCAATTTCTTCTTCCTTCGCCTATCGGTCGTTGCTGAAATGATGCATGGAAGAAGCGGCTCTTGGCGTGCTCATGCTGCGTGCAGCGCGCGTACTCGACTACGAAGCCGATGCTCTTTTCACTTGCAAATCCTGCTGCTGCTGCTGCTGCTGTCGGTGGTGTTCGATGCTTCTACACGAAATGCAACACCGCGACCGGCAAAGACCGAAACCTCAAATGCTTTCCTCCTGTGCTAAGTGGGTTGCGGTAGCACGACGCGAAGCCGCAGCCGCTCGTTCGCGCCCGAGAACGAAGGAGAAATTCTCCATTATAACGTAATTAATTTAAATTTATGCCTTATTCAGTGCAATAATAAGCAATTAGCGAAACCATCGACACTATCTTTACGGTGGGTTGTGAAGCGCTTACCGCAGCAACCGGGGGTCCTCTCACGATCGGGACGGCGCGCTGCTGGCAAAAGATAATTGCACTACTTGCTTCTTATCGTTTTTTCTTTTCGTCTTCTCCGCTTTCCTTCCAATCCAATTTCATACAAACCGATGGATGGGATGGAAAATGGGGAAGGACAAAAAAAAACTCCCCCCCGACAAGTGATGTGCCAATGCGAGGAGGAAAAACTATGCAAAGGCATTTTTCGTCCTTACATTTATTCCATCGTCCAACGTGCAGAACGGACGGAGAGACATGCGCATCGATTTTATCTTGAAAATGCAATTTCACCACCACATTCTGCCCCGATTCATTCTACCTACTCAGAATCGTATGAATTATGCACAACTTTCATCGCCTAAGATCGAGAGCGAACGATGATTTGGACAGCGGGGTGATTGCCAGAAAAAATCGAACCTGTCAGCCTGTCGTGATCCAGTGTCGGAGTAGTGATGGAATGGTTTGAATTTATTCTCGTCATCTCATCTTAACTAGGTCATTTGAACGGCGAAAATTGCATTCACTCAAAGAAAAGAACCATTTGCGTTTCAAAAACCCTCCATTTTAACATGTGTAATAGGGTGTATTTTTTAAATTCTCTCTTTATAATCATCCCGATCGTCCTGGTGGCGCTAAATAATCTGTATTTAATTACAAAAATGGGAGTGCGGAAAAAAGGAATAAATTAAGTAAAAACAACACATCCAGTGCAGCATTCGGAATGGAAATTAAATGTACATTTCATCCTAATAGTGTGCGGCCAATGCGAGTTGGCAAGGGTTGAAACAAACAACGAAAAAATCCTCCCCGGCCCGATGGTAATTAAGAACACATAATGACCAGCAGCAGAAGCGAATGTTGAACCGCAATAAACAACAGAAAACGTGGAGCATTTCTTTTGCTGGTTTGGTTGCTGTATGACTGTTTCATCCGAGGGCATATGGTGCTCATTAAAAATATCATTTCTGGTAGATAATACAGAGATGCTTTTGGTATTTGTTGGGCAAAACAAATGGTTAAAATGATCTGGATTCTTCACTAAAACATGGATGGTCTATTTATTGTGTACATCAGCAAGTCACGAACATTGACCATCGCGCAACGGCCACTGTGTGCTTCAATAAGGGTTTATTGTTTGAAATTCTTCACCATCGTGAACAGCGTTCCACATGATCCTTGTGGCCACCGGCCACCGAAACACCTCTGCCCTTGATCATTACAATAAACTGAGATTTTTTATGGCACTCCGCTGAATCGAAATTCACGTTGAGTGCTTCGGACGGGCTGGCTGGCACCCGTTACCAGTAGTGTTCGGAGTTCGGAATGAGAAACATTTATTGCACACACATATCCTCCTCCCCCATCATCACCATCAGCAGCATCATCGTAAGGAGGAAGACGCTCCAGATGAACTCCAGTTGGCAGAGATCCTTCCAATTTTTCCCATCCCCGGGAGGGGGAAAACATATCGCTCACAGTTGGTGTGATACTAAGAACTTTCCAGAGTTTTCTCCGTGCCCGCCTTCCGCGGAGCGGGAGTTATGAATATTTGCCAGCATTTTTATACCGTTTTTTTCCAGCCACCTTTTATCTATTGCGCTTTTCTCTGAGCTGAGCAATCGTTCGCTGTGTGCGCGTTAGGCATCTTCCTGGAGCTGAGCGTTCCTGCAACTCGAATCCTGCTGCTGCTGTTGGGCTGATTGAATATTTTGCTCCACACACGGCGCTTTTCGGGGTGAGAAAGACGCGCGTGGTTGAAATAGTTTTTGGTCACCCCGTTTTCTTCGAACTAGCGCTACGGGAAAAATGCTTTTCATTTAGCAATATATCTTGCTTTGCTCGGCGCTAGTTTGGAAGTGAGTCTTTGTGTGTGTGTGGAGTATCGATAAGAAAATATGTGGTGATTTTAGCACGCTTGGAAGTGTGGGATAGGGTACTGTTTCAGGATTAGAATGGTGGTTGATTTATCTATCTGGAAAGTACTAATTCATATATGATAGAATAAGTAGAATAGTTTTGGTATAGAAAATAGCATAAAGGGGAGGTGTAGATGATAAAACCATTTGAAGAATTTGATAGGAATGTTGATTGGAGAACTGAGAAGACTACAACGGCTCTGTAAGTGTTGTCTATGAACTATTTCAAATTCATTAGTCGCAGTCTTACGATAAATCAGAGTATAAAAAGAGAGCTTGATGTTGTCAAAAGACTTTCTTTGATCTCATCTAGCAAACTAGCTGGACTATATTCTTTATGTTGGTTATATACATAGTAGTAGTCTGGTGACAGAGGCGATGACTACGCCAGTCTTCACACGGCAGTCCCGGGGTTCAAATCCCATCCAGACCGATTCCCCGTGCGTAGGATTGACTACCTTCCTACGGGTGAAACAGCTAGTAGTCTCCAAGGACCACCGACCGAAGCTTAATTTGTTCTATCAGTTTGATTTAAAAAAATATAAATCACTAACTTTTTTAGTTTATACGATAAAACGGCAGAATACACTTTAAAACAATCCGTTGATATGCAAAAGCAAAATATTTGCGACAAGCTTGGTAGATGACATTTCAAACGCGGCTAATTTCAGCATCTAACGAATCTCTGTAGGCTCCGGTGAGTTGGTCATGTCATGAAAATGGAACCGGACCCCCACTGCCCCGTAAAGCCCCTTTAGGACGTCCACATGGACAGAAGAGGCGTGGTAGGCCCAAATTTCGTTCGTAAAAACGGCCTAGATAACAGATTAGCACACGACACACGCTAGACCTTGAACGGCAACTGTGATTGATGGAGCAGACCAAAAACCTATTAGGCAAGCAAGTACATTTTCCCACCAAATCAAATGCCTATTCATGTTGAAAGCGAATGTCGGAAGTAAAAGCACATGAAATTATATCGATTGATAAAATAATAGATGTAGTTTCGCTTCAATAAACATCAATTAGCAAAGACTTTAAAAGCAACAAAGAGTTAAGGCTGGTAGAGGATTTGCCGATTTTTGCAACAAACAAATATTATCAACGCCTTCATACTACCAACCTCAGTACTAACATTTAACTGGCACTTGCTGTTGAATTTAAATGTGCAGCGTTTGAAATATTTAAGAGCTTGTCGATCTTGGCATAAATGCTGATCGATGTGGCGTAACATTTACCTGTGTTGCTGTGAGAATGAGTGTTTTAGAATCTTAATCAACTAAAATACTCTGTATTGATATTAATTCTTGTGAACGTGGTATTGTATGTGGGCAATTAAGGACTTATTGGATAAAATTTGAAAGTCGATACAGCATAGTTGGATAGTCAGTCCTCTCTATGGGAGAACGATCCGGATAGGATTTGAACTCCGGTCCTGCCGTATGAAAACCGACCCCTTTAATTTATTCTAGCTTAACTATAATGTATGTTTCCAAAACATTTTTAAGACATTTTACAAACTTTAGCCTTTAAAAAGGCAATTCATACAGAAAATATTCAAAATAAGAGACAGGGCCTCAAAGACCTAACCTCACGATACAGTACAGGGAAACCAAATTGAACCGTTACCATCGAAGACATTTTAAACTTTATTTTCAACAACAAACCATAAAAATGTCACCGTCCGCTGTGGCATCCACAAACAAAACCCATTTTCCAACCTGGCTTCGATCCATTAAAACGTCACAATCCCGAACCCATCACAAACGCATTCGCGAAACCCCCTGCCAGATCAGAGCTGGGAGGAACGCGGAATTCCAGTCACGCACTCCGGTTCCGATGGTGTCCGTTCGGTAGCATTTATATTTAGAAAATTGTGTGACGGATTAGGCCCGTCTAGCGATAAAACCATTTCGCTTTAACTAAATCAGTTCCGGCCGGCCAAAACAAAACGGCGAGCAGCGGCTGAAATACTCGCGACATGGAAAACTCGGTGTGGAAAAATCCGAAACATGCCCGGAAAAATCCTCTCGCTACGAATCGGGTCCGCGGTAGCAGCACCATCTTAAAGTGCTAGTTGTTTCCGTTGTTCGTACCTAGGTATTTAAAAGCTGTCCGTTGCTGTGGAATGCTTTCGAAAGCATTCCTGGATGATGTGTTTCGTTCGTTTTTGGGATTGTTGTCTTGTTCGCTTTGCGCTGCAATACCTACCGGAATTGAATCATGTGCAGGTATGATCCGTGGATTTTCCACAATCGTACAAGAGTGAAAGAAGCACGACGACCGTCCAATCCATCCCATTGGATGCCCACCAAACATCAAACGAACGAGTGTGCCAGGCGCGTCGGCAGCAGCAGCAGCAGCTTGAAAACGTCAAGATAGATGTTCGCATTGTGTGGCTGAGAACCCTGTTCCGATTTTCCCCGGAACAGGAACACGGTGGTTCGGTGCCCCCCAAAAAAAAAGGAAACCTCATCACGAGATTCATGAGCGTTTGATGGGAACATAGAGAATGGTTCCCTTCGTCGGGTTCTGCGTCTTGCAAACGAAAAACGAAAAACCGAATCTCCTCACGATGGAAGTCGATTGCAAAATGGTGGAGAAAAAAATGAACTAACTAGATGGGAAGATGATTTTCTCGGGATGATCTCGCCGCCACACAGCAGTAGCGCGCACGGGAAGAAAAAGGAGTTTTGGCGCTGTGAAATGGAAATGCGGTCGGTTTCTTTAGACTTTTTCTGGGGCCCACACGGTGAAGTGCATGCCAGCCATGATTTCTCGTTGTTCAAGTCAAAAGTGCAATTTCGGTTCCGGTTCCTGTTGCGGCCTAGGCTACAACGGACTGTCCGTTAGTGATTTTCAATTTGCACTCCAGAGCATAGACGGGTCCAGACCTCCAAGGGTTTTCCCTTCGAGCACGATCACCATTTCGAACACGGGTAGGTCAGCCAGCAGAGTTTTATGGTTCGGATTTCGGTCGTGTATAAGCGGCGGCGGCGTGCTGAGATAGTAAGGGGAAGAATGTTCATTTTTTATGTTATTCTTTTTTTCATTTTTTATTAACAACCCAACCGGCCGGCCAGCCAGTCAGCCAGCCTGAAGGCTGAGACTCGGGTTATACGAAGTGGAGTGTGCCCACTGCACTTTTGCCTTTTTGGAGCAAAAGTCTTTCTTCCATATCAACAATCCCTCCTCACCCCGAAGGAAGCGAGGGGAAATCGCACGAATTGCTTTTCCCGCCCGCGTGTTGGATGCAGTTTTTCCGGGGTTCGTTTTTTTGTTTTGCACTTGACCGGAAGCGATAAAGAAAGAACACCGGTCGGAAAAGTAGAGCAGAACACAAATTCCTTCAGCACACCAGTAGCGCAAGTCAGAAGAAGCTCCAGACATTGGCGGGTTGTGGGAGAGCTCGCCTATTTTTTGTTATTGTTGGTTTGTCGCTTTCCTTTCCGCTGACCGGCCATGATTTGCATGCAGCGCGAGATGCTGCCAGGTTGGCTTTGCCACTGCGAGACCAACGCAACGATGACTATTTCCTTGCATTATAAACCCGCAGGAATGTGCACCGGGGCTGAACTGCCCGTAAGGAGAGCCGGTGCCGGGGAAAAGGTACCGCGGGAAGCAGCAATAACATCGAAACGAACTTATTTTCCAACAAATGTGCTTGTTTTCTACACAATTCCCTTTCCCACCGTGTTTCATCTTTTCCTCCATCCTACTGTCCATCTCGCTGCCATGCCGCACAATGCAAAAGTTTGCTGACTTTGAGCCGGGGCTCAGCATCCTTCAAACGAGTGCGCAAATCAAGTTAGGGTTTATAGTTGGGTTTCTGTTTTTTTTTTCGTTTTTTCTTTGCTGCTTGCTGCTCCACTTCCATTATTGTGCACACAAACAATGTGCAATGAGTGACGTTTGTTCCATCAAGTGCGCTTGATTGGCGAATGAATTGTCGATCGTTAGTGATATCTTGAGATTTCGTCGTTGTTCTTCTTCTAATGTTTGCCACCACAATTGATGCTTCTCTGGAGATGATGGAAAGGTGGGTTTATGATTGGGAAGGGAACAATGAAAAATTGTTCGAATAAAATTTTGATCCATGAAGACGTTGCTCTTTAAGAAATTGCGGCTCTGATGATATCAAACAGCGAAAAGCGCTTAAAGTTTTATATCCTTTTTTGTTGGAGCACAAGCATCCGCATATCGCTCAGACGTACATAATATCATTAGAAAGATAACCATTCTCATCTACTCGAATATCACTTGAATGGTCAATTTCGGTTCTAATTTTGACAGTTTTATAGTGACGGTTTCTTTCTCTACATGAGGTTATGGTCGCTTCAAGGCATTGCTGGCAACTACGAATTGGATCGTCAAACAAACACGTCCCAGAATCAGCAACCTGCAGTTGAGAATATTTGAACGTTTCGGCGGACCTATTGGAGCCTATAGTGTCCTTATATTACCGGTAGAACAACTAATTTAAAAATCTGTTGATTTACTACATTTTTACCTGCAAATTCTGAGACAAAGATCGGTTGCGATTGTTTGCAGGTTAAATTCTCAGCTACACTCTCGAGATGTCTGAATCCTGTGACTCATATTAACTTAAAAGTAAGCAGATTAATTGGAATTTTCGAGATAGTGATGGATAATCGTGATTAAAAAACAAATTTGCTTAATTCCATACTAAAAAATCGGGCAATACAGACTTTAAAGGCCTAAACTGGGACACTACCGCACATTTATGGTTCCAGTAGATTCATATGTCAGTTAGACATGAACTCTGTCCAAGACTTACGAAACCGTCTTGCAGAGTGATATATGCACCATCGTGCAGCGAATTCGACCCGTTATGTTGCGGAGGCCTGATCATGTTATGAGAATAATACCAGACGACCCAACCCGTAAGGTTTGTTGAGGTGGTTCACGTAAGCATTGGAGGCGTAGTAGGCCCAAATATAGACGCGTGGTGTGGACGCGTTCGCCATATCGACCGGAACAATTGATTGGCAGATGACGGTGCTAAAAGGACGGAGGATTGTTACAGTAGCCCTAGACAACGAATTGCAAAGCTCATTTTCAAATGTCCAACGGACGAAAAGACTATTGCAACATCCAAATGTTATTCATTTTTCTTGGCGTTCTATTTCAACAGTTTTGCCAATATTTGCATTGTTAAGCTTAATCAGACGCACAGATAGGAGATAAATAAATAAATCAGGCGTGGCCCGGTGGTAGATGCGACAGCGGCGCCGGTCTTCATACGGCAGGACCGGAGTTTAAATCCCATCCGGACCGTTCCCCCGTAGAAAGTTCAAGCTCCGTGGTATCGTTAAGTTTATTGAGCCAGAAATGGTTGTCATGACCTATAAGGGATCGTTAGGCCAAAGCAGAAGCAGAATAATTGACCACAAGCCCATAATTTTTTTACTGATATTTATAATTTGGTTTTAATTATTCAATACGATAAAATGATCCATTTTTCACGTTCACTATCAGCGTGGATACTAAGGTATGCTTCTAAGGTATTTTCTATTCACTGAATTCATCTGGTAATAAATACACACAATTATTATGATCATAAACACCGAAGCGCATGCCAGTAATAATTTCCTTTACAAGAACACAAAGCTGCAACCGGACTAAAGTATATTTATTTGATTATCACATTGATTTGATTCAAGCGTGACGGTATGTTTAATTCAAATCCATTTTCCTCATTATACACTTTCCCCGTGAGCGTATCGTTTATCAGGAAGCGCTACTTAACTATGTGGCGCTCACTCCATCCCAAAACCCATCCCTCTCTTTCGCTATTCACATCTCTGCTGAAAGCTGCTACCATCGAAAAGGGGTGAAAAAAGGACATCATCATAAATGGCAACGAAAAACACTAACAACGCGAAGCGTCCCCATGTAGTAAGAGCACCGATTGTTGGCTCTTGATCGGCCTGCTGACGATTCCATTCCTCCGAGCCTGTCGGTCAGCCAACGTGTGTTGAAATAGTAGAGGCCGCATAATGTTCATGCATAATGCAAGCGTTCAATCAAAAATCTGGAATGCCAATTTTTCGTGCTGCTCACGCGTGGTCCGGGGAAGGACGACGACCGGCGCTAGAGGTAAGCAAACCATCCAATACCTGCCACCGCGGCACCGATCGGCACCGTGTCACGCGCCGGAAGTGCCGGAATGGTCGGTGAGTTATGCCCATAATTCAAACCTGTACGCGGCGCGCACAAAACACAGTCGGAATGTCTAGCTAATTATCCTTCATCATCGCACCGAAAGTGTATGTGACAGGCGAAAGGGCTTCGGGAATGTGATAGAACGTTCCCGGGCTTCAGGGAAGTGTGATAAATAGTCAGCTTCATGCTGCTAGAATGTGCCGGGTGCGGAGAGGAGGTGCGGGCTCTCCGTGCCACCACGCACACCTTCATCCATCAATCAACCGCCACAACCACCACACCTTGCACGGGCGCTCCTGGCGCAATGCTCGGCAAAGTGATTGAATAATGAATTTATGTCGTACGGACATTAACGTCCGCTGTGGGTAGGAAAATTCCCCCTCCCACTCACGCCCGACCCACCCGCCTTCACATTGCACAACACATCCGAAAGCCTGCGGGACTTTTGATGACCACTGGAGGGGGGAAACACCGTGGCCACCATCCACATGTTTTGGGCGGGGTGGATTTTCACTCACAGAAGAAAACAAAGCGGCGAAACAAAACAACAAAAAAGAAACCGATGGCGGTAAACCGACGGGATTGTTCGGTTTCTGGTGCATTTAAGCGAAGCGGAAATTAGCCGGTGCCACACTCCAACGATGTGGTTTTAATAAATACATCAAGCATAAATAGAACCTCACGTCCCACTGCCCTATGCCCTTCTGCTTCGCTTACCCCCCAACCACGGTGCAGTACTGTTTGGTATCGCTATTTTTAATTCTTTCCCATGCACATGATGACGCTCGGTATAGCTTTACGGCCGCGGGCGAGCAAAAGTTTGCTGTTTGAATTTAAATATTTGATTATTACATCGCTTGCCCTTTTGACCGAACGGCGTTTAGCGGGGCTGCTGTGTGTTGCTTTTACGTGTAACATGAAAATTAGTTTTCCAAACTGACCCGGCAGCTGGTGAAGCCAACCGGAGAGTGAACACAAATAGAGCTAGAACAGTGGAGTTGGTGGCAAATGTTTAATTAAAATAGGTTACTATTGATTTAGCTAAGTAAAACCGGTCAGTCGTGTTTGTGGTTCTTCTTTTTTTGTTATTTTTTGGAGTCTTAATCGTTGCAAACAACGGGTTAAGCTTGTTTGAGGAAGAATATTTTGCGATTCGAGTTTAATTTTTAATTCGTGTGAATCAAACCACATTAAAATCAAGTCAAAAGTAAAAAAAAGTGAGTCAATGTGTGTAAAACATCAATATAAAACTTCAAAACGGTCTGGACTTCACCAATTTAAAAGCTTTGCCTAGCTAAAGATTGATGCTTTATTTGACAAGAGATTTGATAAACCCTTAGTACTATAGCGTCCTATTGTTAAATGTCCTAGTATGGATCTTCACACGTCAAGACCAGGTATCTAATCTCATTCGGATCCGAAATCAGGACTGCCTATCAAGCTATTTGTAAATTAAATCAAAGGTAGCCAAAAACGACCTTTTGAGTTTGGAGTGCCAAATAACAAACAAAGACAAAGGACAAACAAATTTTTAGAGCCAGACAACAGCTCTATACGATTCATCAACCCAGACTACTACACGACTCTTTAACTCAGAAATACAGTCAGTTTCCGGCTTATGTGGATGAAGCGTTTCAAAGTAATCTGAGTATCTCGAGCTCTTGCGTAGCTCGCATATCGCTTGATACAGCGTTTATAATTCGTTTTAAGAGATTAAACTCCGATTTACATAATTCAAAGAACATTCAACACTGAAATGTTCAGCTTCATTTCCAAACAATTCGTAGAATTCACACAGATTTGATTTAAGTTTAGCAGAATTTTGTTGCGCGTCTGATTATATTACACTAGTTTCGAATAGGTGAAATTTGCTAGTAGCTTCCAACGCTGCTCTTTTAACCATTTTAACTTAAAATAAATTTAAAAACATCCCTTAAATTTCAAGACCTATGCATCTCGTAGTTCACGGAGCTTCACTGACGCGTGATTCGGGAACAGACAATTCCTCCAAATGCCTGCAACAAGGCAGTATTCCAACAAATTAATTTAAAACACGAAGACAAATTATTGCAAAACATTCTTATAACAAATCTGCATAAGCCAGGCTACATGATGCGAGATGCCAAAAAGATTTCGCTAAAGAGGGGGGGATTTGCGAAATTTTTCCGTCAAAATCATCTCGGTTCATCTAGCCGCGTTTAGAGCACTTTATGCTATCTCTCTCTTCAACCGAAAACTACCATGGCAACGCGTGGAAAGTGACAGAGAGGGCTAGATAAGAGCGAAATCTTTCCGAGATTTCAGCTCGAGGAGGCGAAATCTTTTTGACGGATAGATTTCGCATAACCACCCCTTTTATTTGAAACCTTTTTGACATCTCGCACCATGTAGCGTGGCTGTATTATGTAAGGCAATGTAACAACGTATTAAACAGTGATCAACTGCTGTTCATAATTCACTCGGTTCATGATATGATAATCCTCGCTTCCACAACCCACTTCATTTACGCAAATTACACAAAATGACACACAATCATATCTGTACATACACCCCTTTATTGCTATCGTAATACACTTGACACATCGCACCATAGCTGCTACACACTATCATCACTGGACTTCGCATCGGAAGTACTCTTGCTGGTGGCAGGCGGTTGCTGTTGATCTAGCTGCAACTGCAACCTATGCAAGTCATCCGCTAGCTGGTGTACCGTGTCCGCTAGCTGCTGGTTCTCGTGCGACACATTCCGCAACAGTTGCTGCTGTCGGTGCAGCTGTGCGGCTTGCCGATCGAAGATAAAGTCCAGCAACGTGTACGTGCAGCAAATCTCACTGATCCACTGGTCACGACAGGTCGCATCCTTCCGTACGACTTGAATCTTCCACGTCTCAATGTACTGCATGATCGTGCGCAACCATCCACAGTTCCAAGGATTCTTGCGCAGTGACACCACCGTAAGGGCGGGAAACGATTCCTCAAAGTAAGGCACAAACGCGAGCTTGTTTTTGCTGAGCGATAGGGTTTGCAGCTTCGGGAAGTGCAGCCCTGTCCGAGAATCGAGCGTTTTAATGTGATTATCATAGATCGAGAGAATTTTCAGCGAACTCGTTGCATTGGCCAACATTTCCAGGTCAAAGTATTCGAGCGAGTTGTTGTAGAGGTAAAGCTTTTCCAGCCCGACCAAATAGCGGATATTGCGTGGCACACTGATCAGCCCATTGTGCACGATGGACAGCATCTTCAGCTCACGGTTTTCCACCGGTTCCACGTCAAACTCGGCGAGCCCGTTCCGCTGGACGTTGATCTCGGTCAGGTTTGTGACGGGGATGAACAGGTGCCTAATGCTGGTACTGTTGTACACGTGCAGCTGACGTGTGCTGCCCAGCAGCGCAAAGATATCCTTCCCGAAGTATGGTATCGCACCGGATTTGATGAGTAGCGTAGGGTGGCGTGGAAACTGCACCCGCATGCTCGCACTCGAGTCGGCCCCGATACCGTTGGTCGTAACGTCGAGGTACACGTTCTCGATGAAGCAAAATCCGGCCTCGTTTATGATGGAGCACTTGTAGTTCTTTGACTGCGCCCGGCAAATGCACCCGGAAAGGGCTAGCAGAATGGCTGCCTGCCGCAGCAGCAACGAAATCCGGGGAACCATCACTGGATAGGAAACACGGACCAACGAACCGACCTCAAAGAAATGCACAGCGAGACTGGTTGGAATAGCGATGGAATGCAGCACATATCGGGCGGTGTTGTGCCTTCTGGAAACCTTATCAGCTGGAGGATTCTGCTCTCGACGACGACGAGATGGATTAATCGGTGGCGACAGCGTCAACTGACCCTGCCCTGTGCTGTAGCGAAGAAGCGCCGCGAGTAACGCGTACCCAAACAATAGCATTCCAAGAACATTAACGACAAACAGCTTATTAGAAATTAATCTCTATTTGCTGATCCGAATCAATCGTAGCATCCCGAATCATCAGCTTTTACTACACCGCTCGCGAACATTGGAGCGCCCTACGGAGCGGCCTTCCCGTTTGGCCTTTACTGCTCCGTAAGGGTTGAGTGACGATTGAGTTCAGAACCCGTAGCGAAACTGTTTACACAGAAAGGGGAGGCTCACACACAAACCCCGACCCCAGCCCGTCAGCCTCCCATTGAACGGGCATCCCGCATCGGATAACGACCCTGTGTTAAGCCGGACAACAGTTGAACAAGATAAGCCTCTCCCACTGGGTACTTCAACCGTACGCTTCAACGAATTGTACAAATACACACACTCCCGGTCGAGAGACAGCGATGGGTATGGCGCAGATTTTCGCCGCTTATCGGACGCGTTCTAGGAGATAATTTACCCGATCCGCCGTCAAGAACATCGCGCCCCAATCTGGTACGCGGCAGTCGCGGGCAGTACACGCCCAACCCAGCGAAGCGATACGCTGGTGCCTCGTGATAAAGCAATGGAACATCACATCGTTTGTGCTGGGTTTTGCTCAAAGCAGAAGCACCGGCAGAGAGGAGTGCTAGCACCAAAAATCGCGTCTTCGGTCTTTGCATTTCCGCTTTACAGGTCTCTCGGCTGACGGAAGTTGAAAAGTTCAGCCCGACCGGGATTGCCGCCTTTTTTTTCTTCTTATTATCCCATTACCAAGAAGGGATTGCACCGTGTGCAAGGATGCCCGGAGGTTTGTTTGCCGTGCGGGAAGTATTTAATTCATTAAAACTTTCCGCCCTCAGCACAGCATCGCACAACGACGGTCGACGCTTTTTTGAAGGCGGAACGCTGTTTTTTTGTTTCCGTTTGGCAAGATGAAGTGTGTGGATAGTGTGTGTTGGGGGCGGTCGGTTGTTGCTAAGCTTTGAGGCAACACGCCGAAAAATCTGAACAGTACTACCATTCTCAGTATGGTGGTTAGTGATTAAAGTTTGTTTGCGTTTTAACGATTTTAGTTTTGTTCTGTGAGACTTTTAGGATTCTGTTAGGTTTGGATGCATAAGTAAAAAAAAGTATGTCAAAAGATAAATAATTGCTGAGAGGAAATTCTATGTCTGTTGTGAGGAATATTAGACAATTGATTAGATAAATTCAAAACGAGCATATGTTTAACAAATATTAAAACATAACAATTTAATAACATTTCTTTTTATGATAAATTGTGAATTTTAACTGTATGAGAAATAATGTATGAGGTTAATAAAAACATGCACAAACCCAAGCTGTGCTTTACTTGTGGATATGGAAACTTTATTATAACTTTATTTCTGTAACAATATTCTGTTATTGGGATCTATGCTGAGCTAAGCTGGTATATATAACTGGTATGGTATATGAATATAGGATGTAGAGTTGTCCAGACGGAAATTGAAATATCTCAACTCGACACAGCAATTCCATGGACATCAAGGGAAAGGGTATTAAGGAGAGTGGTGGAAGTGTCGAAGCGAATGCGGGCCGGTGGTGATATCGCTAGCGGGGTTTTTGATGAAAAATGATACCAAATATCTTCAATCCACTGTGGGACAACATTTTGTACGTGAAGATGACCAAAATGGTCAAATCGATAGAAATAAACCCTCTTATAGCATAAACCTTGAGTTAAGCTGGAAAATCAGAAAAAAATGCAGCGTTCTATAAAACAGTCGAGCAGGCACACACATTTAGTTTTTACTGAGAGCAAGCTACATGTCAGCCGCAAAACTGTCAAAAAACATAAAATAAAACGGGGGGATAGGGCATTATAGATCCCATCGTTGTCTATTAAACTACTCAAAAAAAATTAAAACACACAAATAATCAATTTTGCATTAGTTCGATGAAATTTCAATATAGATGCTAATGAGATGGCTCGGTGCTAGAAGCGACAGCGGCGTCGTTCCTTCACACGGCAGGACCGGGGTTCAATTCTCATCTAGGCCGTTCCCCCATAGTTAGGACTGACTATCCAACTATGCCGTATCAATAAGTCTCGTTAGTCAAAAATGACAGACATGATCTAAGAAATAAAGTAGAAGTATGTAAAATAAAATTTACATACCATAAGTCAGCCGACAAAAATTGCCTGCATAACATAACCTAAAACCAGAACCCACGAAACAAATGATTAAAATAAATAAACAGCTACAAGGACCATTCAAGAATCATGAAGAATCAAAAGAGCGATTTGAAACTATTTTTAAGTTGATTAGATATTAAACGGAAGCTGCTTCGAATCCCGAGCGATATGCGTAACCACCATTTGCTAAATTAAATCGCTAGTATAAAATTTTCAATATCTTATGTCTAACAGTTGCTTGCCTCTTAAGGATCTACCAAAAGCTAAGATGTTTATAGAATTTAGTATAGACGGGAAGTCAATGATTCCAGTTATAATTTTAATAAAGAATAAGAATTGTGTATGAATAAAATCTGAATAAATGGTTGATTTGGGGCGCTCCGGGCGGTAAGGGGGCTTCATAAGCCGAGGTTCAAACCTCCTCCGGACCACCTCCCCATACGCAGTACTGACTACTTTGCTATGGATAAAATCAAGTCACAGAAAGCCAGAAATGGCAGGCCGACACACTTCGAGGTTGCAGTGCCAAAGAAGAAGAAGACCAATATTTGCAGTTGCTTCTGGCAGTGGATATAATTCTATTGATCAAACACGGCACCAGTCTTTGCTACGCATTGCAAGGCTCAATTAATTTGAGGTTTAATCGCTGACCTCACGAAAGTTCTGTCTAGCCTCAGGAATAGGTCAGCGCAGCTCTCTTAAAATTCCTATGACAATCTATGTTAAAACGACTAGAAACAACCCCCGCCAGGGTTGTAAATTTGAATGTACATTTCGGAAATCGGAATGCTTTACCACGAGGAATGTAAGCAGTAATAAATCGAATCCCTGACTTTGGTAGTTTCGGAATGTCGTGTAATTACACTGCTATGTGGGCTAGACGCTGCATGTTTATTAGGTCGCATTTCTTCCTCACCAAAAAACGATTGCCATTCTTTCTGCAAGTTGTACCACGCCAGCGCCTGGTTAAATCTGTCGCCCGGCGTAGCCGAAAATTGAAATTGAAATTAAGATAAAGTTTAAATTTAATTAGATTTTATCACACTTCCGGCGTCCCGTGTTGGCCTCGCGCGTCTGGTGGATCCGGTGAACGAGGATTTCAAAATCTATGGCCGGAAGGAGAGAGAAAAAAACGAACACACTCCGGAATCGGAAAAGAACAACCCCTTGCCGGTTGTTTCTTCCAAACCCGTTCCGTAAAACGTTCCGCCGGCGCAAGAGAATGAAAATGAAGTTGCACTCTCCAAAATGGAGCCAAATATGCACAAGGCAAAGAGATTAAGTAAGTTTGGTTTCAATTTTAACCCAACCTTTATCCCGTCCGTTCGTTCGCCCCCGGCAGTGAGGGGCGAGAGCCTTGGTAAATAGCAAGGATTATGATTGTCTCTGGCGTGTCAAACACGAAGTTAAACGGGTAGATAGGAACACCCAGCCTGGTACGGTAGACTGTGAGAACGGTGAGGAAGACAAACACGTTGTTCCAAGAACAACTGGGCCCCACCCTACGGTGGACTGGAGTAGTGGTTGGGGAGAGGTGATAAGGATGGGTGGTAATCGTTTTCACAAAAGTTGCTACAATCCTCCAACCGAAGCTCTCGTCCCCTGTACCGAGATGGGTACTAATCGTACAGGAATCATGACATCACGTGGAAAAAGGGAGCAAATGTCGAAATCACTTCGCCCAACCCGATTCTCCGGGATCATATTGTTAGTGGAGCTTCATTAGCTTACTGGTTGGAGCAGCGACTCCAGAACTGAATGGGACGTGCTAAGAGACGATCCTCACACGTCCGATTGCACAGCTCAAAATATAAGTTGCTTAATTCCAGCCGGTTCTATCCCATTGTTTGATAATACAATTTAAACAACTCGTTCATTGGAAAGTTTTACTAAATCCCCTTTTGTGCAACAGTAATCACAAGACAGCAGCAGCAGCAGCAGCAAGTCGGAACCTGATGATGAGGGAAATTCTTACAGCCAATTTCGCCGTTCGCTTGTCAATGCATCAGGATGTACTATAAAGCGAAACGGTCGAGACCATATTGTGGAGTTTCCTGTATGGATCAAGATTTAAGTTGGGCCATGGGCCAAAGCCTGGTGCAATATACACAAGCACTTTGCCTGGCGCTCATCTGCATATGCACATTGTCTCGAAGGCAGGAATCTACTGCAAGCAAACCCGTACCACAACCTGCAAACCCATCTTGGATCGTCGTCGTCTGCACGGCACTTAATAAGAACATTCCAGGCTAAGACAGGCGTAAATTAAATTCTTATCCATTGACCTGTTCCGGGGTTTTCCCAGCAGAAGGTTTGCCCCAGTACATACGTCCCCTTACCGAGCAACGAATGGCACACAATTAAATGCCGGAGTGGAATAATTTATAGTTCATCGATTCAGCCGCTTCAGGAGCATGTAGGACCTGGGAGGTACGGCGTGCTCCGCTTCCTGTAACACATGGACCACCGTTATCCTATCCACCTGGATTCGGTTGCCCAGCATGGTACAATGATGGGTCGAAACTAGTGGAGGGATAATTCTAGGTCATCCGACATGTTGCAACAGTCGGTGTTGATGCCCTTTTTTTGGCTACCAAAGCACCTCCATGACCAGGAGATATGCCAGGTCTCGACATCATCAGGTCGACGAAATAATGCGACAGGGGGATAGGGAGGCCCCCGGGCCGTACCCGGGGAAAGGTCAACCTGTTGTGATGTCGTTAAGCTCGAACAAGCTCGAAACGAATCCTTCCTGGGCAGTGTCTTCCGTACCACCTTTCCCCGTTCGGTCCGACCGGATCCGGAGACCAAACACAGCACAGATCCTTCCCAGCTTCTCTGCAATTTGGCCACCCATCAGAATGGCCTGTCAACACACGGACAAACACACACACACACACACACGTTCGAGCGCTTGACGAAAGTGTGCTAAATTGCTGACTGCAGCAAAATTTTGGACAGGTCGAAGCGTAAAAATGGGTGACAGTACCGGATAAACGCCCGGATGGGATTCCGGAAAATTGTCGTTTCGGGTGAAATGTGATGCGGGCGGTGCAATTTACGATCACAGGTGTTTTGGCACGGTTCAACATATGGTGTCCGGCGGCTCGGTTTGGGAATGGGAAGGAGACAAATGCGGCTCAGCGTAAGGTTGGAAGAATAAAGCAGATAGAAAAAGGATATTGATGGCAGATATTTTAAATAATACAATATTTTGGCCGTACAATTAAGAAACAACCATTATCAATTAACTTAGATAAAGTTAAATTATTGTTTGATATTTGCAAGTAAAATGAAATAAATTGGAAGACAATATTGAATTCTACACCTAATAAGATACTGGGACGAAAGCTGCTCCAGTATTCAAACGGCCATTCCCCAGTAGTGCGGACTTGGCTAGCCAAATATGCGGTATGAATAAATCTAGTAAGCCAGCAATGGCAAGCATGACCTTAAGAAGTCGTTAAGCCAAGATATAAGAGACAGGATACCAAATGATTATAATTGCGGTATTTACACTGCATCCAGACTTTACCTCGGTAACAAGGGTTGATTATCTGGTTTGGTTTCGTAGTAAAAATTTGACTTATTTGCCATTATAAACTAGTTGATCCCATCAGGTTCTCATGTCAGGAAGACGTAAAACCAAGAAACAAAATTAAGAAAATAAAACAATATGGATGGCAAAGGACCACAATATGCATGGACACTCGGCACATCTCTCAGGAAACACAACATAATTTCCATATTCTACAGATGAAACGAAAGAGTCATTATTATTTTCCTCTTACCTAGTTATCGGCGAACTATCCATGTAGTGTGCGAACCCTAGCACGGTGATGAAGGTCACCACGAGCAGGATCACGAACATGCGCATCTTGCCGTAGTAGCACAAGGAAATCACTGGCATGCAGGCACTTCGCTCGCCACCGTTACCGCTGAAGCCGGCGATGCTTCCGTTACTGTAGCTGCTGGCACCGTAACCGCCGCTGTGTCGGTTGCGGCTACTCGCACTACTCGACCCGGGCGGCCCTACACCGTGATTGCTATTTACACTAGTTAAACCGTACGCAGCGCCCGATGGCGCGACACTGACTCCGTAGCTGGCTTCCGTTACCGCAGAAGCACTCTGTTGCTGCTGCTGCTGCTGCTGATCTGCCGACCTGCTGGCTCGTGGTCGTCCACCGTTTCCACCACCATTACCACCAGTACTACCCGCACTCTTCATACTGCGGAGATCAGCTGAACAGCCGGCTAGATTTAGTGTGATGTGTTCGCCGTTCGCCGAATGCGTCCGCATGCCGGTCGTGTCCGTCGGCTGAGGATGATCGCCGGTCTGACGCTGTGACGTTACATCGTTCGTGCTCCTTCCGGCACCGTCCGCCCCACCAACGTGCACCCAGTGCGTACCGCCGCCGGGCACTGACTCTGGACCGTACAGGTTTTCGGTGCTGGCCGTTGGTGACGAGGTGGCACTCCATAGCTTCACCGTCGATTCCGATGCTTTCATGATGGGACTACTGACCGCGCGTAGCACGACGCCACCGCTTCGCTACGCACCGGCAACACGCCGCCAACGTTCCAGGGTTCGAATCCTTCACAATATCCAATTCCTCCTCGCGAGGGACAAGTGGTTGCCGACAGTAGTACAAAACTAATCACGCCGTATCACTGGAAACGTAAAGCTGGGTTGGTGGTGTATCACCTTTTCCGATTCTGAAGTTTGTGTGCCTCTAGAGTGTAGGTTTCTCTCTAATCTAGTCGATCCACAGCGCACTTGAAATGTACACACTTGGCAAAAGTGTGATGTTTTGTAGCGCCGTGCGCTCTTCCGCCACGCGGCCGTATTCTCTCGTACGTAATATGTTTCTTTTAATAGGTTCGGTGTGGCACTCCCCCGGTCTCATGGTTCTGGTGCGCCACCGAGCTTGCATCAATCACGCGCAATTGGCTATGAATCCGAGCGAGGTACGTGATGTTATTCGACATTTACATTGTTGCTTGGGTGCGGTTCCGTGCGTGCGTGCGTCACAACACCGGGGATGTGCAATTTGGACCGAAGATGATGATGATGGCGGTCGAGCGGGTGGGTTCACTTTCCGGTGGATCGTAATTTTTCACCCGCTTCCCCAGCAGTTGGTATCTCAGGTGTATCCAGGCGCAGGGAGGTGATGTTTTTGGGGAGTCGGTACGAGCAGATCGGTACGTGATGTTCCTAAAATGAAACAGAAAACATATCGATATTAGATACTGTGGTTAATTTATTGCATATCATTAGCTCTAATATGTTTGGAGAATGTTTCGAGTGCGTGTTGTTTTGCCTGTTTGAAACCGAACATTAAGGTGATGGTAAAAAATTAGTATTCCTTTACGTTGGAATACGTCCGAGATTATTTTATCAAATTTAACCAACTTTGTCTATCAACGTTTCGCAGTTCTAGAAACCGCTCCCTCCAAAGTCATTTTGTTGACCGGTTCAAATGGAGGTGATTTGCATTCTAGTCGCATCACTCAGCAAGGTCAGCACGGCAGCACGGGACACGGTTTACGATTCGATCGTCACATAAAATGTGTTTGTTAACTATTTGCCATTATGCCGTACCGTACCGCTACCGATAAAACGTGCCTTCATCGGTCCCTAAGTCGGAAATCGTTCTGTCTCTCTCACTCTCTCTCGAGCGTTTGGATTTTTGATCCAACCATCGGTGCCATCTTCCCCACGTTGCCCTTAATGCCGGGGAAAACTATACCCGAACCGGAGAGTAATGTATCGGAAAACTGGCCCCGGTACGTGATCGACACACACACAAGCCCACGCACATTCATACAACCCAACTTATCGACAGGATCCCGTGGCACGCCCCAAACTCTCCGGGTTCGTATGGATAAATGTTAAATTATGGAAACGTTCCGGCGAGGGAATCCCCGGCTAATGGCCAGTTGATGCCCGAAACCGGACATGCTTATACATAAACCATTAGGATGCGAACAACCTGGCCATTCTGCCGGCGCGTTCCGGTCCCAAAAACCCGGCGAACCTTACGCCGGCTACCTCCCAACCAGAAGCTATAGATAGATAGATAGCTAGACGGGATGTATAGATTGAATGCCGATAGTGATGGCGGTGATGATGATGGTGATGATGATTGCAATCAAAAATTCAAAACAGTCATATTGCCATGCAAACAGGCCCGGTTCTGCATCTGGCGCCAGCAGCAGCAGCAAACCGGACCGTGCAATTAAATTACCTTTGGTGCTGAGTACCGCGCGATTAACGATCGCCGATCGTAAAGCTCACGTGAATGGTAATGCTGCTATTGCATGCGAAGCATGTTCCAATCTAGGCGCAGCAGCACCCAACGACCAACCTGTTCTGCTGTGTGCTTTCCGATAGGGAAGAACGAACTTTTAAGTGAACTTCCCGTACGGAACGAAGCCCTGGGATGGGACGTCGGATCGGTATGGAAATTTCGTCGCCGTCGTCGCCGCCATCTTCGTAGGCAAAAAAAGAAGCAGAAGCTTATCACCTTTTTGCGATGGGAATGTGAAAAAGCAACAAGAAACGCGATACAAAAAGCAAAGACGAACTGGCCCAACGTCTAACACTCTGTTGCAAAGTCGGTTGCAAAGACAAACAAACTTCCACCGGGTCTGGAAGTTCGGGCAGGTTAAACTCGAAACTTGAAACAAAGCATCAAACTTCATTTGCATAAACGCGTATGCTTTTTTTTCGTTCCTTTCTTGCCTCCCTTATCAACTCAGTCTCAGTCCTCCTCCTCCTTCTGACCTTCTTCACATCCGCGGGGATTCTCGTGTCTGCGGCTTTGCTGGAAGTGTCACTTTCTGGGAAAAGTTGTCGACCTCGTCCTAAGTCAATCAGTGAAATGTGGCATGACATTCTTGATCCCGGGAGGAGGGGAAAAAACCGTCATCCCGCACATTAATCGACACAACGAAGCGTTAGCTCCTCGCGCCGCTTACCCGTGAAAGAACAGGTAATTATTCGGAACTGGACGACTTCTCCGTACGCCGGCCGGTTGGCATGACTGACAGGACCTGTCGCTTCTGGGTACTTAAATCAATATCCATTTTCGTTGGAAAAACATCGCCGACATTCAATTACTGGCCGAGAGATTCAAGAACCGGCGCTTTGCGCTCAGACCTCTGGCGGTGATCCGTGCAGCTAAACCACCACCACCACGCGATCATAATGTGTTGACAGAAAAGTTTTGATTGATGAAAGTGTCAGTCGAGTCTTTGCAATCCCATCCCGGGCAAAGTTCATCCCGGCTCCGCGCTTCGCACTGGGCGCAACATAAACAATTCAGTGCGTTGATTTCAATCACGCCCTTAAATCCGACACCAACTCGACGAAAGGTTGCTCTCGGCGGTGGCGGCACAAAAATGGCATACCATCTCCACATCTCCAAGCGTACAATCACACCCGGGGAAAGCACAAATAGATTTGCAAGACGTATACAACACATTCCGGCAGGTTTTATCTTGCCATCGGGGCTAGATCTTACCCATCTGCAGCCAGGACAGCTACTCGGCGCAGCCCGCTTATGACATGTCTCGTCCGATTGTTCGCGGTATGCTTTTTCCACCTGTCTTGCCCTGCCTCTTTGCCGTTGACATTCGGTTTGACATGCAGTAGCAGCTGAGCAGGCGGACTGCCACCTCCTGGGCGGTTTTCCCCCCAGCGATGGCATACGAACGTTTTCCACACAGCGATGTCTCGTTGGGTGAGTATTTTTCTCCCATTGTATTTACACAAAACTTTTCCACCACAGGTTTCCTTTTCTCCCGGATCGCGTTCCCGGACCGGTCCCCGCTGTCTTGTTCGTGGGATTAAGTATTGGTTTTGCAAACTGTCGGAAAAACAAACACATCGATTCCATCGAACGTACCCGCTCGCGCTCCGGTTTGTCCCTTCCTATCCCAGTATTCCAGTTCGGTACTGAGAGTTTTCCCGATTGTTGATATACCGCCCTTCCACAAACGCCGGCATTTTTCCTGCAATTGTCCTTATTTTCCCTCACCTAGTCCCTTCTCCCCCTTCCAACTCCCAAAAGCCTCCTCGTCCACATGTCTGTCTGGCTGTCAGTTTTCCATTTCCGATTCCATGACCCGGCCCGCCCCTCCCGTGTGCTTTCCCACCTTCATTCCACCCTTGCCAGCACCGGTGCTTCTTATTGTTGTTCGTGGACGGGGAAGAAAAACACACACACACACCACCGTTAGCGCCGGTGTCACTTGCGGCAACTTTTATTTCAATTTCGCTCACTTCAACCAAAATGGGGGCTCTCGTGCTCCACCGTATTGTACCCATCGATGGGGAAGCTTTTCCAAACAGCCAGGACCAGGACCAGTCGGTTCCATGGGGTTTTTTCTCCAACTGTCTCACATGCAATGAAACACACCGAGAGAGGGGAGGGAGGCTAGTGTGGTGCCATTTTTCCAACCCCCCCCCCCCCCCCCCCGGAGGGGATTATTTCTACTTTTTCCCTACTCTTCTTTTTCGTTTTGTTTTCTACTCCATCTTCCGTTCTGTTTCATCACTTTTGCTCAAACAACTTTTCCGCGAGCGACGTCAACTTGCGCGTCATTTTTTGCCCCCCCCCACTGCCGCCAATAGACGCCACCCCAAACCCACCCGAACTCCCTTCACCGCACACGTCATACAAGGAGTTTGGATGCGTTTTTTGTCCTGTTTTGCTGTGGTAGCTCTCGGTGACCTCCTGTTGATTCCAACGACTCTCGGCTTGGAGTTGGTGCCGTTTTTCTCACTTTCGAAAACATTCAATTTTGTTTATTTGTTTTTCCTTGATGGGGAAGTGTGTTGGTGCTTCTTTTTTCTGCACCTATTTGTTTTTTTTCTGTTGCATTGAATGAAACTCTCTCTCTCCCGCTCTTGACTCGTTTGCGCTTGTTGGAACGGAATTTGTTTCTTTCTTATTTTCTTTTTTAATAAACAATTCTGTCCAACATTTCGTATGTTGTGTACACGGGGCATGGCTTATGGCCCCCCGAAAACATTACAACACAAAAATGGTCGAAAATGAATAGAGTTTGGCTGGCTGTCACATCCCCCCCCCAGGTACGTGGCGACGTACATATGCTTTGACACAGTTGTCGCCCCGTTCGATGGATGGTGGATTGGAGAAGAAGGAGCAAAAGTTTTATTTTTCCATTGAAACAATGTTGTTTTGCTGTCAGTGACGCGGTGTGCGCCAGTGGGTGTCGCACAGTGCATTTTCCGTGCGAGCCGGACAGGGCGTCCAATAATGAAGCAAAGTGTTCAGCATAGAAACTTCGGGTGCACACAGTCTTTGCGAGACACGTCTCGTGTGAGATGGAATAACATTCGATAGGGGAGCGTTTTGGTAAGGGGAATGATTTGCCTTTTATTTTCGCTGTGTTTAAATGTTATTTTATTGAGAGATAGGAAAGGAAAATAATCAAACAATTTTAGTTTAGAATTTATTTTATCGTAGCGACATAACCATATGCACGTGAAAACCAATTTATAACCTAGTTGATTTTCAAAGTGAAATTGTAGCAAATGCACAACGATGACGCTTTCAAGAAAAAGATCTCTTTTTGAATAGGATAATACGAAAGTTGATTCTTCTGTGCTCCGTAGAAATGGCGTTCTTAGGCGTTCCCTTTAGATATCAGACCTATATTTCCAAACCACTAACGCACTCCATATACCAGGCTTTATGTTACGTGTGGCCAAGGACTTGAAGGATCAAGTTAATGTGAGATTCTTACATTGTCCAACCGGTTTAAAGCATTTGCGTACCTCTTGTGAACATCTCCATTACAGCGATTGGTAATCAATAGATTAGAATCAGTTCAACGCAAGCTCACACGCGCTATATCCTTTCCTCGTCTATGATCTCTTGTCTGTGCATGTCCTCGTTATGATACTAGGTGCATTTTATTTTAACCAGCATTGCTTAAACATAGAAGAATTAAGGCACTGTACGCTTATTTTGATCATCAGTGGTATTACTGACGCCACGCCAATTCAGGAAAAGATTTACTTCCAGGTATAGATTTTAAGATTTAAGGCTTTTTAAAGTACAGATTTCTTTCCTTTCTTCTTTTTGGCACTACAACCTCGAGAGGTCTCGGCCAGCCAGCTAATCCTGGCCTTCTGTGACTTTATTTTGCCCGTATCAAAGTAGTCAGCCCTGCGTACGGGGAGGCGGTCTTGATGGGATTTCAACCCCAGTCCTGCTGAGTGATGACCGGCACCGCTAGCGCCTATGCCTCGGTGGGCGGTCCACAGAGAGTACAGATTTCAGAACTTCGGTTCTTCGGAACTAATTTCGGTTAAAATGACCCTCTGGAGAAAATGGTTGAGTTTTACAGCTCTCCTCTTAATAATGTCAATTTTTGCATAAATAACTTTGGGACTTTTCTTCATGGTACATAGCTGCATAGGCCTGCTTGTAATGTGGTCAAAACTGGTGAGTATTCCTTACTCACGCTTACGAATGATAATAAATGTAAAAGCTTCAAACAGGATAAAGATAATTTTAATTTGTTTGATACTGTAATAACGCTTAAAATTGATGATTTACAACCTTATTCAAAAAGACAAATAAAGCGAAACTGTTCGCAGGTAACAATCCCGTTTTATGAAACGCGCATCCCCTCCCTTTAACAACACCCTGGAGGGACGTTATTCAAACTTATCTTCGTTTGTGGTACGTGATGCGAGAGGTGTTTTACATTGCTTACAAGCCATACATCAACACAGGTTTGTTCATAAATCATAATCTGCATACCTTTATAACAAGGTAAACGGTATCAATTGTCAAAACAATGGCTACAAAACGCATTTACCGTGTGGTGAAGATGAAATTCTTAGTATGCGAACCACGGTAGTACAGACCGGTTTTACAGACGGTGTTAGTACAGACAGGTGTTCATTCCTTTCCATCGGTTCATTCCTTTGCGTAGGTAATTAAAGTAAAAGGCATCAAATTATAAAGGGAAGCTAGCGCAATGATCACCAGTTCATGGGGTTTAAAATGACTGAGATGCAATCTGTAATTGAACAAAGAATGTTCAGTTCCTTCCTGGTGGGCTCGGCGGCGATCGGAGAACATAAAGATGGTGAAGTTCTTCATTGGCTGAAGTTCTTAATTTAAGTTTATTTCCCATCATCATCATCATTCCACAAATATGTCAGCGTGCAACGAGACGAGATAATGCTAGCATATTCTTCACACACACACACACACTCGCACTATCAATCAATTACTTACAGTTCACTCATCCACCCTAGAGCTCATTGAAGTTTTGCGCTCCGCTTCAAGCACGTTGCATCGGTGGTTGGCCGAAGGATCGAGTGTAGGTTACGGCGAGTAATTTAATTAATGAACTGCAACATGAAAAGTCGATCATGATGATAGCCCTTGCATGTGAGGTAGTGTGTAAAGGTACGTGTCCTATTTTTGTTTATTTTAAAGCAGAAAGCAAAGATTGGCACACAAACTATTGGTGATGGTCTGGGTAAACCGATGTGGTAGTCGGGAAAACCGTGGTAAGTAAACATCCCTCAGACAGGATATATATGGACCCGCAAGACTTTGATCAGAAGCACGTGTTCACAGTGAGCTTTGTCGCTTCTCATTAGCGAATGTACAATCGATCGGTGTGGTCAAATGCTGTAAAGTTCACATTTCATGGAAAACACTCTATTCGAGCTTGATGTCAATGTCTGTTTGAACTTTTTTTTCTTTAGCAAAACAGAGCTTACAAAAATAGTTTTTTGTTCCTTTTTTTTTTGCTTGGACAAGAATTGAATCGTTGGTCAGTTTGTTTTGTTTGCTTTTCCTTACTAGTCCGAACGTTGAACTGATGCACTGGATGAAACGGAATTTGATTTTCCGTTCGGAATCCTCTCGGCAAAAAGTACGGAAAGAGCGTTCCACTAGCTTCGACCGTGAAACCAAGGCTAAAGCTTAAGTGATGAAATCCTTTGCCGGGCGCGTTGTCGTTTTCTATTTCGTACGAAATCTACATTCCATTATTCGGTTGAATCATAAATGAATCGCTCATGAATAGTGCATCCTTCTTTGGGGTGGATGCCACCACCAATCGCAAAGACGCTGACTCTGACGCTGGTGCTGCATTTTCCATGAGTAGTAGTCGCCGCCAACGCCACCAAAGGAAGCAGCGAGTGAAAAGTGAATATTCAATGCCTTGGTGTCTTCTCTAGCCGGGGGCCAGTAGCAAACGGCAGCAAGGACGACGGGGCTCTTCTACCAACGTTTCTAGCGAATGTATTCATATTTTATCATAAAGCGCGGTACTACGTTGTTGCCGATACTGTTGTTGGTGGATTTCTTTTCGCTTGGTAACGATTTGCTCACGCGAAGGAATGCTTCATGCAGTGCCCGTGTATGCAGCTGCATGATTGAAATGGAAAGGAAATATTCCTTTCCCAGTTTTGGCGATTCTAAAGGGGAGGGTTTCCTTTTTTGCGAAGAAGAGTGGAGTATTCATGAACTACATCATCTTGCTAGGAAGAATACAATACCAAATAGAATGAAATTGAACCGTTAAATGTTTGGACAATATATTTTTTTGCAAGGAACTGGGTCATGAAACTGAAAGAATAAAAAAACCTTAAGAGGAGTTTTGACGACATTTCAAGATGAAAAACCGAACAACTCGAACATACAAAGTATACAGTGAAAGGCAACAAAATAAGTCTTAACTAGCCCGTCCTAGTTAACGCACACAACTAGTTAAGCAATACGTAGCTTAACGCACACAACACTTGTACCACACATGTAACAATAGATAGGAAATAGGCGAATGAGGTCCCAAAGACCCAAAGCCTATATAAATAAACGATAAAAAAACTTGCTTAAAAAAATAATAAAGAAATAAAAATACAGGGTTTTTAGTTGATAAGGCAATAGCATCCATTTTGTATGGCAGGTTTCTTAGATGGAATGGCAAACAAAGCTTGTTGATATGGAAGCTTCAGGTGACAGGGAAATCAAATGCCGTTTTATTGTGATGTCCTCAGATGATATTATCACAGTAGCCTTTGTTATCTTTTTGGCATCATGTAGCCTGACTTTTAAGTGTTTTTTTGTAGTGCGACGGGTGATCCGTTGACGGAGCAACAGTATCCGGGATCAAAGTCGACTCTGTCGTGAGAAAGGAGACAGAATTTTCTGTAACAGAGTTCTACATCTCTGTCTAGCCTTGGAAGAGCGAGTTCGGCCTTGCTTGCGTTGGATTCTGAGGTGGTCGGCGGGTTCAACCCCGTGTTTAGCAGAGGCAGAGATAGCTTCTGAGTTCGGTGCTGGCCTGGTCGAGCTTGGGCTATCACTGCTGGGCAGTTTGAGGAGCACTGTGTGCAGGCAAATGTTTGTGCTGTCCAAATCGCTGTTTTTTGTTGGTTTGAGTTCATCATATTGCAGATCCGATACACGGAAGAATGACACCACACTACCATCAACACATCACTGCCAGCAACAGCCCGGACCAAATCTGGATATCCACACTGCATTCGCTACACACCCACAACCGAGCATGCCCGGGATAAGTCAAAATGGCAGGGAGTAAATGCCTTGTTGGGGCGGTCCGGTGGCGCCGGTCTTCACACGGCAGGACCGGGGTTCAAATTCCATTCAGTCCGCCTCCCCGTATGTAAGGCTGACTACTTTACTACGGGTAAAATTAAGTTGCAGAAAGCCAGAAATGGCAGGCCGAGACCTTCCGAGGTTGTAGTGCCAAGGAAGAAAAAGAAGAAATGCCTTATTAATATTTCTGAACTTGTAATCGTCAACACATGCGGTGTTGACAATATGGCGTCAAACCGTCATACTGAAATTATAGAAAAAAAAATCCTGTATGATATAATAATAAAATGTAACAAAGTGTGTCAGAACGGAGAAATCAATCAACGACCAAGGACACTGTGTAAGCCCGTGCCTTAAAATCGATTCACCATACGGAAAAGGCCAACAGCGTACACCGAAAAGAAGTAATTTCAAAATCAAAGTCAAGCACGTCGGCCCGCTGACGTAACAGCTCATTAGTAGATAGTGTGCCCAGGTAATGACTATGCATGTTCCATCATGGCTTGTGGCAACAACCACATCTCCAGCCACCATCTGCAGAGTGCCCACAGTATCGTGCCCGTCACCGCTTTGGCCCTCGCAGCCCACATTCCCCCGTCCACCGTGCTAATGAGTGCTTCAAATTAAGACAATGACAAAGTTAGCGCAAACTTCCTCAACCTGCTAGCTAGCTGGCAGCTTCCCATGCTCATGCGACGGATGTGTAAGGCAGGACGACGAACAAATTGTGCCTTCCGATGGCAGTTTTCCGAAAACGACCATTGTTTCATAATCTGCCCAAGGGTTGTGGCATTCGCTGCCGACACTGTGCGCGAAGAATGCGAATGTCGAATATTGGCCCCCACCCAAGGCAAGGCATCTTTTCCCATCGGTTCCCAGGTCCGCCGTTACCCCACACAGTCGCTCGATGGTTACAGGCGGTGGTACACTCCGGCATGCACGTCACGTCCATTTCGTGTTCGTTTGTCGCAATTGCAGTTTTACAATTCACGAAATATGGTGCTTCCGGTGACGTTTTCGAGAGGGCGTGGAGAAGCTCGCGGGGCTGACAGAAAATCACCGGAACGAATGAACGAAGCGACCCTTTTTTGACCCACACACAGAAGAGGACCTAAGGAGGACGTACTTGAAAACTTTCCCCACTCATTTCGCTTTTGGACGAGCTTTTGCCGGAGAACCTACGGAAAGTGTCCACATCTTCATAACCTGGGCAAAGAATGGACCTGCAATAGTTTTGCACAGTTTTATCTGATTTCCACAGTTTATCTCTAGCGAGAGAGAGAGAGAGAGAGAGAGAGACAGAGAGAGAGAACCCATTTTTTACGCCCTTCAAGTACTGACTCGAAAGCGCTTCGAATTTTTCATCCCATCCAGCTGAACAGCTTAAGTGAACTCACCTGAGTCCCAGTAGGCGAGGACGAAAGGCGAGTCCTGCGGGGCCAGAACAGCATTCAAATGTCAAACCGTCAGCGACAAGTGCTGGAAAACTCGTTTGTACAAAACCAGGACACCACCGACCAAGAACCAGGTGATTGTTGCGAATCGTTCATCGTTCAGCTGCGGCGGGATGGGGTTCTAGTGCAACCTGGCCAGGAAAGGACAACAAAGCTCGCGGCTCCCAATCACCCAGAGTTAGCCAGTGCTTTCTTTACATTCGCTGATGCAAACCAAACAACTGGAATGACGGTGGTGTGGTGAGGTTGGGTATGTTCACGTCCAACGAACAGCCCTGAAGGAGTCTCTCCCCCCCAAGGTCCAATTTCCAGTCGAATGCAGGACTCGGTCGAGAACTAACATAAAACACAGAAATCAATTACTTACAGCACCGTCCGACGAATGACGTGAAAGTTTCCGGGAGTTTGGATTTCAACCAAGTTCGTCCTGGTTCGTGTCGTGTGCTCCCTTGCCCAAAGCCCAACCTCAACAGAACGCAACACCAAAATTCACTTCAAATCTTCTTTGTTTCTTCACTTGGAGATGTCGCTCGTTAAGGGGATAAATAAACTTTGTAAAAATAATCTAACCAACCTCAAGTGTTCTATCCGCTTCGGCAGGTGCAAGCCACCAATTCCCCATTCGAGGGTTTGGAGGGGAAATAATTAAGAAAGACCGAAGATTAAGGGTAGTTTGAAGTTCTTCTCCACGTCCGGGGCGGGAAGTTCGTTTGAAATCGATCAAACTTAGACGTAGTTATTAAAAGTTACTACATCAACAATAATACTGCGGAACTTCATCGTTCCTGTGCGGGAGAGTGATTAGATGTTGGGAAAGAATCGTAAAATGAAGACCGCTTAGTAACACCGGCAGTTCGTGGTTTTTAATGCGTTTTTATAGGCTTCAGGACAACAATGTTCCGGTGTGAGTCGTCCGGTATTTGCCATTCACAGGGCCGTTAACGTTACACTTCCATAATCGGCACAAATCACCCACCCACTGTGCAAGCTCCAATTACGGATAATATTGATGGAAGCATAATCGATTCATGCACAGCTGCCGCTGCCATTATGCATCTCCCCCTGGGTGCACCTAATCATCGTTTTGTCGTGGGAAGAATCAATCACGCGTACTGAAGGAGGTTCGCACGTTCGGATTTGCGAACGGATTCATTAGAGGATGGAATGTTGCCATTATTTCGGTTTGCACATGTTTGACGATTAATTACACCAAAAATCCAATCCTGTCGCGGGGTGGAAATTTCATACCTGTACGGGACCCTCCAGCATTCGCGATGGTTATAATTGCCTTACAAAAGGATAAAATTGATCAAAGCGTGATGCGTTTGGCGCACCGAAGCACTAATATTATTAAGTCAAAATCAATATTAGCGCTCGCTGTTTGAAGGGAAAAGACACGCCTCGGTTGATAGTCAACTTGTCCCCCTCCCCACCCAAAAGCTTATAAAACAAGTAGTAATGAAACAGTGTTCCTTGCAATCAAAGCGGAACAAACCAACACATGTGTGGTGAATTGCACTGTTCCTGTGCCGGATTCGATCACGCCGATTGGGACACGGCGAGCGAAAACATCTCTTCCCTTCGAGTTATTCCAGTAATGATTTCCTATACCCTCCAGAGCGCAAATTACGTACGGTTGCAGTTGCAGCACCGAACGCTACTGCTAGCCAGATTGCACCGCGCGACTACTTTCAGCACAAGAAACAAATGGCTGCTAGTCAATAAATCCTGCCGGCTGCGTGTCGGTGAATGTGCACATGTTTCGCTCGGAAGCGATCTGCATGCTGTTCGGAGGGAGCTACATTAAGCATTATCTCGAACAGCGAACAGTAAGAGTACCGATCTGGAGACTGTGTCTGTGCCTCGCGAAACACACCGTAAAGCACACACACACGTACAGCACATCCCCACATTATGGTTCTTGGGAAAGCTTGGGATAAATGAAACGCCAAACGAACCGGAACTAGAATGAGCTGCTGCGAACCGAGGAAAAAGCGACAATATCCTTGGAACCCCTGTTGCCGTTCCGCAGCCGTGCACCGAGCCAACCAAGCGTGGTGAAATGAGTTCTCTAAGCGAGGTTCGTACATAGCGCGACGAGCGGGGATGGATGTTCTTCCCCAACTCCGGAGGGCCAAAGTCCCTGTTGTTGGAAGGGTTATATGGTTATACGCACGCCGAACTCGATTGTGTAGATGTTGCTTATCTATTTAGAAGCGAGTCGACCAAACCGCGTCAAGGCAGTCAACAAATCGTCTCCAATCACGGTGCATCTTATTAAGTTTCCGGGGCCCATAGTTTAGTGCTTTCGATCGCACACAAGGGCAATGGCAGCGCACAGTGAATAATATGGTTGATATCATGGCACACGGTGGTCGTATGATCATTATTAGTATTTTATTAAATTATGAACACATTTGTTAATGTAATTAAAGATAATTTGGTTTGCATAATTTTAATACATAAAGAACATTTAAACAAAATATTTGAATGCACAGCTACAGAAAAAAAGCAGCATGTCCTTGAAATGTATTAAGGAAAGAAAGTTAAGATGATAATCATATGAATAGTAGAAGCGTTACAAATAATTATGATGGGTTCTGCATTCCATCGTATAAGCTAAGTAATCCAGCTGCTACAATAAACACGACAGGCCCTTATAATCTCAATCATCTGGATCATTCGGCAATATGAACTCTCCGGAAACTCTCGTCCTTCTGAGCAAACCCACACAAACGAACAGACAATAAAACGTCTATCGTAGAACGCATTGTTACACGACACATTATTTATTACTAAAACACAATGAGTAATATTTGAAAATATAGCAACTTATTTTCTTTAAGGAAACTGCACACTAGCAACAGAATTTAACAACAGCCATAATCGTGCCCATCTGTTGATTCCCATGCATTTCTCAATCAGAATTCAAGATTATTATCGTTTTTGCTAATTGTCTGTAAATTTTTATATTAAAAGTGTATGAGAAGTACAATAAATAAATATTTTTACAAAGAAAAATAAGGTCGGATACTTTAATTATGCCGACTAAATAGCACGATGTTATTATGGGTCTTAATTATGCATCCATCTGCGGTGGTTGTCTTGCATTCTCTTCTCAATAGTCGAGATGACATACGAAGCGTGCGTTAGCAGTCAGCTTATAGTATTTTGTGTAGTATATCATATTGTCTGTAAAATTATAAAATCAATAAGATATGTATATCTTATACATATCTTATACACTATACTAATAATAGTAAAAATTCGGTATTTCATATTAAATGTAAGGATCACAGGATTAAACTTGTTTAAAAAGAGACATACAATAAATTCGAATAACCTATTACTTAAAATTAAATGATGGTACCATGTAAACATTAAATCTTTCTAACAGACAAAACCATGTTAAAAAAAGATACAATGAAACAGTTTTGCCTACAGCTGCACTCAACATTGTTTCGAGTGACGAGTGGGATCTTCCTGTTAATAGGTAGTTATGTTACAAAAACTCCATCCAACCAGCCATCTGCCCCCTCCCCCCAAAACAATTACAAACCTTTCACAGCGAGTGCTTTGTGTGTACTGTTAAACCAAAAGTGATCTAGTAAACCGTACACATTGCCATGGATATTTACTAACGCGCCACGGAGTGCGGAACAGTGTGAAATGTGTTTGAGTGCGGATGTGTGAGCGCCAGCAATGAGGGAAGCCATGTGGCCACGTGGCCTTTGGATGGTCAGGAAAGGAGATAGCGAAAACTCACCACCACCACCCCCATCGCAACCCTATATCGCCGTGTCCCATGGCAGCTGTCATTCGGTTTTATTATGAAAACCATGTAGCGGCATGATGTACTAGATCGTGTAGGGTTTATTTTTTCGACCCCAGATGATCAACCTACTGCTGCTACTGCTGCCAGCTCGTCGTGTATGAAATGTTCATTACTATTGCCATTCTACACTGGTTTCGCGTACACGTTTGCCCCGAAAAGGCTACAGGACAGGGGTGACTCGGGATATCAGAGCGGAAGCACAATTTAATTTACGTACCTCGGCGATTGCTTGTTGTGTTCGGTTCGCGCAAACACACTGGTAACAATTTTATTGTACAGCAGCAGTATTGTAATGGTTTAAATTTGGGGAACCGTCGACCAGAGCGTGGTGCTGGCCGGCGCTCGTTTGGTTGGTGTTTTCACACGAATGACCCTAGCAGCAGTAGAGTTGTTGCCAATGGTGAAATTATTTCGACAAAACTCCAGTTCCATGCACTTGAGACACGGGATTTTGTGCGTAGTTGTTGCTGTTTTTTTAATTGACATCGGTCGCAGAATTTAACACGGCTGTGTTTAACACACTCCCGTAAAATTCGACACTTGCACTCAATTTCATTGCAACAATAGATCCAACACTATGGCTGTGTTTAGGATGCTTGGCGAGCGGTGAACGTTTACACCAAATGGTTGACGAACACACTCGATGGAGTGAAATGTGTGTTAAAGACAGCGAGATTTGTTTAGCAGCATTGAAATGTAATTACTTTTCACACCGCACTTTAATCAACTAAAGTCGAACCAAGTGCACCAGCTAGGAGAAGAAAGTTAAATTGAATAGATTCAAAAATAAAACTGAACGTTTAATCAAAATAAAAGGGAAACCTCGTATAGCAATTTTTAAAATCCTCTTTCTTCGCTCGTAGCTTCGTGCTGCTTCTTGAGCAGAACTTCAGCACAGAACCGAAAGCTCGTGGACGAATTCGGTACAGGATTAGGAGAGTCTTTTCAAATGCTCTATAACCATAGCGATACATACAAAAGGAGGGATTTTCCGAGACCATCGAGTAATACGATTAAAACTATATTGCTTCGGAAAATCCACAAGAGATATTGTATGGTTTTTTTTGCAGCTTATACTGATTGCTAACGGTTGCAAGTTGGCAACTCACCTTCTCTACGTTGAAGAGGTTTTCACCAGAGTGTTGCAGGACGCAAATCTGAAAGAAAAGGAAAAAGACGAGTTATTTAAAATATTTAAACGAAGACGATTAAACTATGATTAAATACGAAACGAATAACAATCTTTTTAAGTTTGAATATAACTTAACGCTAATTGCATACATTTAGGCGTTTCAATTTGTATCCAATTACTTTACGTTAAATTGCATACATTCAGGCGTTTAAAAAAATTGTTCCAGTAATTTTTCACTAAAATTATGTTTGATGGAGTGATAAATTGAGCCACAGCTCCAAATGTAAACATGATTTAAATAATGCTTTACGAAGGAAACTTCTGTAACCAATTTTTCCGAATTTTGCTGTCCGGAAGCAGGAGCAGCAGCGGGTTGTTGCCACATTCCGATAGGGATATAAAGCGAAAAAACAAAGGTTCCACACATCAGTGACATTTTGCTGAAAGAAAAACACAACCGACAGCGAAACATTAATAACAGAACAGCATCAAAACCCGACAGTGTAACATGCTAGCGCGACAACCGGTCAACGGAAGCCGCTCGTTCAAAAGAGACCATCATGAAGGCTGGCTACTGGCCAGTACACCGGTAAAAGACCATTATGGCAAACTTGCTCTACGGAAAGGATATGGATCGAATCGAGTCCCGAATGTGTGTTGCAAGTTAATTTATTATTCCACAACCAATATGCGATCGAACCATAAATCATCGTAAGTTCATTTGAAACTCAGCACGCACTGTAGTAGCTGGCGGCACACAGCCCACGGTAGACAGTGTGTGTTGAAGGGAAAACGCGGTGAAGGGAAGCAATCCGGAAGCGGTGCAGCTAAAACGGTGTGCTCTTCGGGCGCCCTCCTTCCAACCGAATTCCGGAATTCCGACCATAAAACAATGTCCGAACGATTCAGCATCAAACGCACAGAAAGGTGATGAACCGGCACGGTGTTATTATTGGCGGCTTTGCAGAGCGCAGGCACGCGCACCACTGAATTCTTCCTGCTAGTCCCATCCGCTTTCCACAAACGCCACGAGATAATATCGGTGAGGATTTCCTGTGTGTTATATTGGAATACACACATCCGCTATTAGTAAACAATAGATAGTTTATGGAATTTCCGCGACATTTTCCACCACCGCTGGCTGGTAAATAAAATAACCACCGCAGAACCTTCCAGGATGCCGCGGCAAAAACGGATCGCTGAATGTGGGGAGGGAGCCACACAACACGCTCGGTTAATGCGCGGACGCCCCATTCTCTCGTCCTCACGCGTGAGCAAGGACGAAGTGGGCTGTTTAGGGGGGGTCTTTGCGGGGTAGTGATTGTGTTGCAATTTGTGGATTGAATTATTACCGATCGGCCCGTACCCGTAGTACGGGGACGTGATATTGGGCTTGGACAGTGTGAATCATAACAGTGGGAAAGTTGTTGCTTGGCTAAGCTAATCGGTACGGGTGTTATTGTTACACGCAGGCGTTGGTTTGCGTTTTGGAAAGTTTCGATTATGCATTAATTAAATCGATGACACACAGAGCTGTTGTTATTGGTAGGAAATTAACTAAACCAGGCCTGTTTTTCCCCTAATTTAACGCAAAAGGGAGCAAGAAGAAAAGGGGCATTTAAACTAAATGACATTACAACGCTAATAGCGATCTCTCTTTTCTGCTTTTAGATTCATAATTGATAAAAGTTTAGGAAAATTTTTACTACATTGGTCGCATTACATGCAAATAGAGCAAGGATCCGAAAATAACAAAGTGTGTACCAGAATGTTCCAAGGCAAGACCGGAAAGAAAGTGAAAATCTATACACGATTGAGAGTGCAATAGACACAACTCTATCAGGATCAGGAAGGGTCGGACGAGCAGTTGATGCAGCAGCAAATCCCGTAAGTTCAGGGGAATCCCGTAAGTTCTACATAATATTGAACGCGGCACGAAGCGGATTTGCTTCCAATATCCTATCGGACGAGCGAGAGGTGATCGACAGGTGGAAGTACTAGCTGTCACCTAAACGAAGCAAATAAAAGTGATACTGGACCATGCACAGAGAGGACATAGAACGGTACGCCGGTAGTCCTCTACGGGCATGATTCTTGCTACGGGCATGCTGACAGAGCACGCCAATGTTCTCGCCACTTTCGAACAGTCTGGGAGCTACGGACTTTCTTTGGTGGTGAGTGGAAGCAGGGCGTGTGGAGGATGGAACCACGAGCTAGCTGAGCTGTTTGGCGGCGGTGCAGATTGCTTGACGGTGACCTGCGCCGTCATATCCCACGACGAAGGTGCTTGTCAGCGATCCGATTCGGCACGATGCATAAAAAAGCACTGCGGCCAGGTGTATCCTTGTACCAAGTTTAGCGGAAAAGGATTGAAAATTTTGATTTCAATTGGTTTAAGTTACATTTTCCTCATTTGAGAAGTCTGTTGTCTGAATCTTCAAATGTTTGACATTCATTCCAGTGTTGGACAAGGGTAAAACTCCAGCGTTCTATCTGCCAATAAGCAATATAACTGAATTTACGTATTAAACTTGGAGGATTCAATTTTTTTAGTATTTCTAGGACTTAACACGCATCTGTAGTGAACCGTTAGGGATTGTAGCAAATACAAAGAAACGGTTAGCAAATCCAATGCGGACTTTGTCCTGATTCTTTTAAATGACTAAGAATTTCGAGGTTCTAATTTCTTTGTTCTTTAAGCTCAGTAAACACAATTTTTTCATTATTTGCAATAGAAATTCCACTTCAAAAATCAAAAGTTGCTTCCCAATCACAAAGCTGTTTGCTAGCAGGCAGAATTAATGCCCGTTCTCAAATATCACCTATTTCTGGCTACATGATGTTACGTTAATTCGTTTAAGCTACCATAATCCCATTACGTTTATCCTTTAGTGCTTCTGCACTTGGGATTAGTGAATCATTTCCCATATCAAGAGTGTATGCTTCAAATGTAGCGTGAAGTACATCATCGCTTGCATGACGTTCGCACACAACAGCAACAGCAAAAAAAAAGAAGCATTTTCCAGACACCCATCACTCTAATGCACTGTGTAACCAGCGTCTGTTTGCGGCAGCATGATGCTGATCATATCCATCGTAACAAAGGCGTGATGTCGCCTTTCCTTCCACCTCCCATTATGACAAGTGTCGTGGCGGAAGGACACGCTGAATTCATTACGGTCGGCTTCCGATCCGATTACAGCACATTTAATTTGCTTAATGCCATTCGATGGCCCAGAAAATCAACACCCAGCCAGCTGCGGGTGGTAAAGAAAAGCTCAACGTGACCTTCGGATTACCAATTACCGATTGATTTTTCGCAGACCTCAGGCCATGCTCGGACGGCACCTCACCCCCCCCCCCCCTCCCATACTCCACTCGAACGAACATAATAAAGGCTTCCCGATAATTGGAGAACGCATGTTTCCGCTGCCGGACTGCGGTGCCACACCGTCACACCGGATTGCCAATTGTGCCATGCGCACTCAGCAAATGGTAAAACAAATTGGGATTAATTCGGCCAAACAGCGATCGAAAGGGATTAAGGTTGCAAATACATAAAAATAAATAATCTGTCGTCACGGCGGGATCTTTCGTTGGAGTGAGCGTGGCTGGAAGCGCTTGCTGTGCGCGCAACCGCAGTCTAGTGCCATTTCCGACGAACGGACACTTGGTGCAGAAAGCGCTAGAGAAGCTTCTGGAAATTTGAAATAATTCATTTGTTTGGTTTTATTTTCAATACAATTAATTCCATTGATGTTAAAATTAACCATAAAAGCGGCATTGACCCAATTTTTGAATTTTCTACTGTTTCCCTGTGATAATGTATAATGCAAAGTTAATTGAAGATTAAATTTCGAATTGCTTTACTTTGTTACATGTTCCGTTTTAAGCATGACAGATACGATGCACATTTATTTAACAGAATTTAAGCGACTCTCAGCTAATAAAACAACACATCAACTCTAGTGGCAAATGAAGGCAATAATTATGATATTAATTTTACGAACCCTATTTTTTAAGGCGACTGTAATTTTCGGGCTAGTAAAACCTGCGTTACTTAGAGTCCCAAAACTCATATCGGGATAGGCAAACTGGATCACAGATCAGTTCATAGACGCTATGTCGTAAGGCATAAAGACCATTTTTGGCATGAAGGGATTGATCTCCATTATATCGACGATATAACTCTGTGGTACTTCACCACATGGTACAGGCGACAACGACACCGATTTTCAAACGGTAGGACAGGGATTCAAATCTCTTCCTGACCGTTCCGCCGATAGTGAAGAGCTGGCAATCCAAATACGTGTTATTAACAAGTCTAGGAAGCCAGGTGTTGCTGGCATGTCCTTAAAGAGGTGGATAGGCCAAAGGCAAAGAAGAAGAAGCAAGAGTGTCTCAGAGTCAATACGGCGTCAAGCCTTCATAAACAAACATAAATAAAAAATTAAATAAATAAAGAGTGTCTCAGTTCAAGAAATTTCCATTGCAATACATTTGAACACCATAAAAATACATCTGATCAACACAAGTACAGAGCTCTTGTCGTGGTTTGTGGCAAGACTCATTCACATGAAATGCGTGGTTTGCAGATTGCCTACCCACAGGGGCAGACAAGCATCATACGTCCAATCAGTCATAATTCCTACGTATCTAATTTTATAATTGATTTATACCACCCCATGGTGGTAGAAACCTCATGCGCCCCTTTTTTGCCAGCATAAACATTCCACAATTAGATCCTATTTATAAAAAATACCCCACGTATCAACATATGTAATTACCGCATTTATTGTATTTCTAAACACTCCCCTTTTTCACCATTGTACAGTGACCTTAAAAAGTATCGAGCATCGCCCGAACCGGCAGTGAAAATTGGCACACCCGCGTGCGTATTCATCATCACGGTTACCACCGTCATCTTTATCACCATCATCGTCGCGGCACAGTTGACAGCAGAGAGCTGGTGGGCAGCTCCCGAACCGAGATCGTGAATGAAGATGAATCGCAAACGGCACTGTGTACGGCTCAGTCTAGTGCTGCTGCCATTGCTCTGTGTGTCACTGTTGTCGGTGAGAAGATGCTGCTGCTGCTGCTGCTCCTGCTAAACGCAGTAAAGCCTCGTGATAGTCTACCGACCAGAGACAAATGTCGCTGCTTTCGGGCGAAGTTTTATCTCTTCCGGAGCAGATTCCGGTCGGCCATAAATCAATCAGCAAATGTGCGTGCACGCCACCGTTGTGGCTTTTTCGCGAGCAAACATACACGAACATGTGTTCACCCGTGGAGCTGCGCTAGACAAGGAACGAACGAGAGTATGGTGAGCAATAGGACAAAAAAAAAGTCTGTTAAAAAGCAGGGAAAAATAAAACACGCTATACATCCTCTGCTGGCGTTGGTTTCTGGGTTCGTTCCTGACGCGTGGCCAACGATTTATGATGACGCCCGCGGCCAGTGCAAAGAAGGTATGTGAGAGAATATATTAACAGAAACGGTGTGAGTGAAGTGAACGGAGAACTCGTCCCGCTAGTGAAGCAGCCCGGGCATCGCATTGTGTCAATAGATAAACGACTGAAGATAATGGACATTAGGTGCTGGTGGAAATTTGGCGCCTTTTTCTACTATCGTGCAATGGTACACGTTCGACAACGGGGACAACAAAAGATTTCCCGCCCCTTCCTTTATCCATCACCCACCAGTCCATCCAAATGGATCCCAGCCGAATGTGAAACCGAGAATCGATAGGATTTGAATTTGTCTTTGCTAGATTTACCCCCAGAGGGATGATGATTGATCGGCAAAGCGGGAAGCGGGCGATTGATCATGTTTGGAAGTGTGATGTACGTCAAACATTGGATTTCGTGATGTTTGATGAGTGCTTTAGGGATGGGCGGACAAGATTTATTAAATTGTTGCGTGCTCTAGTGCAACGGTGTAGTATTTCAATTCCAAACAAATCATTTCGATCCCGGTAAGGCTGTCCTTTCCTGCCGGACATCTTAAAAATGTTATAAAAGCATTTTTGGTGCTTTAAAATCAACCCCTCGATAGTATCTCAGATCAGAGGGAGGAGTCAACATCGAATGGATAGCTAATAAAATTCGGAAAAATCCCATTACTGTACGCGAAACGATCCAAAACTCGCCTACCCGATGTCTATCATTGATGGGTCAGGATATTGCTTTTCGAGGTTTTTTTTCCACCGGGCAAACGCTTTTCAAACTGATACGCACCACCCACACACGCGCCCAGAAATAACACACCTGGCATCTTTAGACAGGGATAAGATAAATCTGCCACATGAACTTCGCATGTTTGCCGGCGCTTGACAGGAAGTTCGTCAAGAAGTTGGGGTCGGTGTAACATATCCGTTTGATTTGTGTTGTTTGTGCGATAAACATCGAGGGTTTTCGATGAAAAGCCTTCGGCGGGCATATTAAGAGCTAATGTATTTTCTTCTTCGAGAGCGCCACCGTGTGGGTGTGATATAGCCTTTGAAGGATGTAGAAAATGATTCCTTTTTCACTGATAGAGGATAAAGGATATGGTTGTGACATCGAAAGTAATTTATTTTATCTTACAAAATATTTTCAACAGATGTCTCACTATAAAAACTACCACTTGTACTTAAAAATACAGTCGTTTTATAGTACATCTTTATCTGGACAGTAAACGACAACTTCATTTATTGTCAAAAAGCAAAGGACCACCACTACACATGTTAAATTCAGCACCAGAAAACCGAAATAAATGAAGAGAAAAAAAGTAATTATTTTTCGACCAACAGCTTTCCAACTCTTCCCTCTGCATCTGCTCACGGTCGTTCATTATCTCGTCGAGTGATCAAAAGTGCATTTTCCAAATGCATTTCACTTGCCGAGTAAAAAAAGCGGGGGCAGAATTCTTCAAGAGCGGCACACGGTGATCATATCGCACACTGAGTACCCACTTACCATCGGAATGAGTTGACATTAAAAGGGGCACCCAGGAACTCCCCGAAAATCCCATCTCGGCTTCTCAACAACATCCGGAGGGAGGCGACGAAACGAATCCAAAGAAATTTATTCAATTTGCATAAAAAATTCATTACTTTAAGTGAGCGTCTGCCCGCCTGCCCACTTGAAGCGAAAAGTGGTACTGCCGGCCCTCCACACTGAAAAAAAACCGACATAAAGCTGTGTGTGTGTCTCGGTATAGGTGTATGGAAATTGGCCAGACGGATTCACAGATTGAACGGCATAAAAACGGAGGCTAATGGGAGAGTTTGAGTTTTTCAGTTTCTCTACCCTGCACTGTTTTTTTTTTCCTCCCAGAGGCGGAGACATGCTATAAATTGTGCATCTTTTCATGTACATTCACTAAAATGTTCTCTCTATAACTCCAGCCTTATCTTATCCCATGTTCTAGGATCGAGCTGCGAACAGATACTGCTTATCCGCTTATAGCACCGCGTTCAGTGCTGCTACCCGATATAATCCCTCGAACGTTACTTTAGTGCACCCGGTTGTGTTGAAATGGAACTAATTTTCGTTTCAACAAGCTGAAGAGGAGCCCGAACGAGTGAAGAAAGATGCTTCAGCAGGCCGCGATGAATTGGTGCCTGGTGTGTTGGCAGCAGGCAGGGGACCACCCTTTCAAGCGAAGCGCTCTGTATAAGATCGCTGTCGAGACCCATTCGTACCCAGGCAGGCATACATCCACAGGCAGCTTCCAATCCAACGGCACCCGGAATCCCCGATACAGCCGTGACGGCAAGTTTCGCGTGGAAAATGTCACTTCGACGTATATTTTATCTGCAGGATATTTCGTTATCCTCCGCTGTTACGCTTCCTCATTTGTGCAGCAGAGTAGCACAGATGATGTGCACAAAAGAGAAAAAAAAACAGAAGAAGAGGGAAATAAATGCTAGCATGCGAAGCGACTGCGAAGTGGCCTCTATTCGCTCTCCGTGCACTACGCTCGGTGCAGAGGGAAGAAAATTTCATAAATTTGTCACCGGAGCAAGTGTCCAAAGGGTCTGAATGAAGCGTTTGCCACTTGATAGTGGAAGCTAAGCGTCCGGCAGTCAAGGGAGCGATTGTATCTGACGGGTTGACAGGTTGTGGTCCGAGCCTGTCTTAGCGAGCTTTATGGAAGGATAAAACTAATCTTCCTAACAAACGAGTTTTCCTGCACAGGATAACGATGCGCTGCGGGATGGGAATGAAATAGTGTGCCATTGTCCATTTTAAAGCACGTGTTTAAAGTGCAATTAAGAAGTCAATTCGTGGGTCGTAGTAGAAGGACTGGACCTATTCAAATTTAAATACACTTGTGTTAATTAAGACTTAAACTCTGAATATTTAAACCGAATACCTACATATCTCAAACAAAAGTACCAAAGATCCTATATGTCACAGAAAAGCTTGTTACTTTTGGTCAATAGAATAAGCATTAAATAAGTTCACCAGATAATTAGACATTAAAAGATTGAGCCTTGCACAACTGTGTACAAGCGGGTTATTTTTCATTTTGCATTTGTGTATTAACAATAGAATTTAGTTTAAATGTGTGAATAAATCAAACATTTCAAGCAATATTATAAATACAGGGTTTTCACAGCACAAATTTAAATATCAACAGAGGTTTGCTTTACTTTCAAGGATTTTTCTAACACTAGTTGGATAATCCGTTTTCATTGTGATGAATTTAATTTTTTTTGGCGTGCTTATTCATCTATTCCTTCTTGAGCCCTCGAAGCTTAACACAAATGACAATCTATTTGAACGTTTTCTCTTTGCTACACCCTACAAGGTAGCTAAAATGTTAACCCAGAACTCTATTTTTTATTTATTTGTTTTATTTAAGCTTGACGACTTTACGCCGTATTGTAAACACCACACGTGTCCCAAAATTCTAATTGTACAAAATTGATAAAGTTTTAGACGAAACGAAAAATACATGCTCTTCATCGTTTTTAAAGAAATGAAATATTAAAAAGATCATTCAAATAATCCTTTACACATATGAAGAATGCATTCCCCATTCAAATATGAGCCGGAAAACCCTGTAATATGCCAATATAGTAGAAAGGAGTTTAACAGCATAGATTTTCCATTAAAAAGTGCCAGTTTTAACTGTTATTTTGCAGGTTTTTATTTAGTATGCCTAGTAGAGTCCTTTTTATGCGTGAAGCACGACGGCCTGGCCATAGTTATTGTTTCCGTACAATCATCTCGAACAAGCGAAATCGAGCAAGACAAACGATTGACATAAATTCAAAGCTCTTGCTCACTTTTGCCTCGTTTTCGACCTTAATGAAAATCACGTTTCACACACAGAACAGAGCGGCGAAAAACTAAACTGCGCTCGTTACGAACAACGAACGAACAACGCGCCCTGGAAAATCCATTGAGTAAATCGAGGAAACGTGTCAAGAAAAATCAATTCACCACAGAATAATGGGAAGAGAAGCGAAACAAAACGCACGCAGAAAAAATCAACACCCAGCAACACACAACATTCCAGCATTAGCACCAATGATGATCGTATCGCGTGATGCATGTGGGCTATCCATTCTATACATCGCCACTGACAGCGTCCGATAGATGGGCCCCAGCGCACAGATACCGGAGCATATGTTCGGTATCGGTTCAAGGGGTTTTTTTTGTTTTTGTTGGTGGTTTGCTCCACTTTTATTATCGCATAAAGCTGGCCGCACGACTATGCTCTGCTGCACAGCAACGGCTGCTACGACGGCAACTCTACATCCTGTTTTCAGATCTCCCCCCCCACTCCCGTTCGTAAAGCGGCGCACTGATGCACTTGACACGCGCAAGAAATGTAGTGTTCGGAAGAGATTGGAGATTGGATAAAAAATATATTGGCCAAAATTGAATTGATCTAACCATGCTGGGTGTGTGCCGTACATGCTGGGTTTCGCCTAGCCGAACCGAGGACCATCCCCTTTGCGAACGAACGCTGACCGGTGGTGTAGTTTCCCCGGTGCTGTAACAGATTGCTTTTGACCGCCCGGAACACTCACACGCCCGCATCTATCTGCGCTGGGCGGGTTAGTAGTTTGGTTACGTTGGTTCCGTGGTTTTCGTGCTCAACTGGCAGGCGCTCCTGGCTTGATTGTGTCGGGTTAGGTGACGGTAGCAGAATCCTTCCGGGCAAAGCCGACCATGCACTGGCATTGTCACGATTTTAATTGAAAGACTTATTGGATGCACGGCATGTGCATCTGTTGGCCAGGCAGAGCAAAAACGCGGTCAACAGCGAACCCTGTATTTACAGCCCAGTCGGCCTTGGACCCTCTTTTTAGAGCAATTTAGCGGAGCTTTTGCAAGGGTGCGATGGAGAGAGAGAGAAAGAGAGAGACGGAAAGCGTGTAACTTCCTCTTTTCAGGCGGTCACACTCAGTTAACAATGCTGGGGCAACATATAAACACAATCAAAGCCATTACTTACAGGTGTCTCGCTAAATTATTGTCAGCGGCTCAATACCTCCCGTGCTCTGTTTTAACTATGTGATCAAACTTGATTACTGATGGAAAAGTTGCTGTACAATTCTCTTTAATATCAAATTTATTAAACATAAACAATTCATATCAACCATATACTGCGTAGAAACAATTGCAAATTAATTATGGTTTGAGTGGATTTTTTTGAGTAATTACGGTTTTCCTACGCATTTTTCTCGTAATTCCATCAGTCAACCACGTGTTCAAGGATTCTTTTTGCCCGGGTGAAATAAAACTTTCTTCTCTCTCGAGCTTTTTCCCACTAGGTACAGTTTTTCGGAGAAAATATTAATTAGCTACGGGCTTACCACTTATGCATGTACTTTTCCGACTCTGATGAATCGGCTTTATTGAGACATCAAAAACATTCAATCGCTCCGTTCTATCAGGCTGCTTCTATGAATAAAAGAGAAACTTTCAATAAGTTCTTTTCGCAGAACTGTTAGCGGTCGTCCAGTCGAAGAACACAAAAAAAGTGCCGAGTAATCTGATCATTGACGTTTTACTTAACGAAAGAGACAATAATATTCATTCCAGTAATGAATAAAACTTTAAACGTTATGCGCTGTGGTGAGATGGCGCACAAACACGCCAAAAAAGTGCACGACAACTTAATTGGAGTTTAATAAATACTTTACGAAAAAAACAACGAGCAACGACAGCAACAAAAAAATCTACCCACCAGTACTAGGGAAAGGTTCATAAAATTATATTCGAACAGAAAGCGGACAAAAAGACCCCCGCGAACGTTCCCTACCGGAATGACTCCAATTTATGGATATTTCATACTCAATGCAGATCCCCCGAACGGCCCGGATGCTTGCAAACGGTACTGGCCGGGATGAAATTCTTTCAGCTCAACCGCAAAATATGCGCAAATTGGTTTTCTGTCGCAAACCTGTTGAGTGTGAGCGGGTCCTTGTGAGTATGATCCACTTTGATAGGCGCATTTGCATGAAAATAATAGACTTCCGCCACGGTTTCGCCCAGCCCTGCGTTTCACTGGCCTGCTGGGAAGCTCCAATGATTTGTTTTGTTGCATATTATCGCATCAAGTAACAGTGCGGCGAACGCGGCGGAACCCAACCACAACATCCCGACCAGTGCCACTTAACACCGCAAAACAAGGACATTCAATCGAAGGAAGGAACATAAAATTGAAGGCACATTAAACCCAATATCTTTTCTCCGTTCCAATCATCAGGTGCGGATCGCTCACTCCCCCCCCAAAAACACACCACTTCATCCTGCATTGAACCGTTGTGGATCGCACTTTTTCTTCACCACTCAACGCTTATGTGGCAACCTCATGCAGAATTAAACCGAATTGCGTTAAGGCGACCAGAAATGGAGGCGAAAGCAACAAACACAAAAAAACGCATTACCTGAGAACGAATTCCACATTCCGGTGGTGCAAAAACGAAACACACCTTTTACTGTGCCGGGCTGCCATTTCATTTTATGCTTGGTTGTATCGAAAGAAGAGAAAGAAAAAAACGATTCCACCCGACCTAGGCCACACTTTCCCCATTTCCACGTCCGGCCATTTGTATCGCGAGAAAGAAGGAAACAAAAACCGGGACCGGTTATTCGACCAGGCCGCGTTTATTTATTCATTATAGGAGCTTATTTTCATTTTTATTGGAAATTCATTTTTATTACCATTGGCACTTCGGTTTTGGAAAGTGCGCCACCTTCCCCCCCCTCCACCTCCCCCTTCCACCATTAGCCTAGGCCGCCAGTACACGAAAGCGATAGAATGTGTATCAGATTTGCAATTCTTTTTCTGGTAAAAGTAGCTGGGTTGGGTTAGCGGCACGCGCGCGCCCGAGACTCAACATGGTCATAAAAAGTGCAATACGGGCGGCGTTGCAGTTTGCACCCGGCAAAGGTTTAATGCCCCGAGGGCAGCACCCGAGGTTTTTTTTGTTTTACTTTCTTCGCCGTATGCAATTGCTGTTAATCTGCTATCCTCCCCTGGTGCAGCAGAAGGGTGCTTGGCCGGAATTTTTGTTTTGCTCTGCAAATGATTCCATCTTGCATCCCATCCGGCTGCTTACCTCTTTACCTTCACGAATCGTGAAAAGCTTTTATTTATTTTGCTTTATTTATACGCTTTTATTTTGTTTTCCGTTAGCTTTTACCGTACACGGAGTTCAATGGACGAAACAAATTTATAGATTAAAATCCACCTGAGCTTGATCGGTATGCATTTGCTTTCTACGCGCCGGTTGTGCGTTGCCATGCATGAAATGGTATTTGATATGGACGGGGGATCATGTCACCGGTTTCTCATCAAATAGATGTGGTCGGAAAAAAGTTTTATGTTACAGAAAAATTAATAAAAATAAATGATAATTATATTACAACCTAAAAGGACTTTACGAGATGGGTTGTCCGGTGCCATTTACATGACGTGACTAGCCCCACATTGTGAGTCTACTACATTGCACTATGTTGAGGCAGTTACATATCTCATACAGCTCGTGATTGTAATGGTTTTTACTTTGACTTTCCACACATCCTTCCTTCATTGGTTCTTGGACAAGAGGTATTCGTCAAACTTGAGGTAGAGGCCTTGTCTCAGAGGCGTATGTGAGGCGTATACCATCGCAATATCTATATTGTTGTCGATCTTTCGACCGATCAGGGGTTTGTTCGACTTGTACCAGCTTTTTCCTAACATCATCACCACCATGCATCATTATTATACAATCCTGCATAAATTGCTTAGTGGACGCAGGGCCACTAATGATGTCTTTGACCTTCACCTCGTCATACTTCAAACTGAGGTTAAGTGCCACTAGCTTGATATTGTTATGAGATATAGCAACATATGGGCGACACATGTCATCGGCATATACCCGTGTGTATGCGTGATCTGAAAAAGATGGTCTCCAAACTTGATACCTGCAAGTCTAAGGTAACCTTCTCCAGCGTAAAATTGAAAACGAAACTCTACTTCCTGGCACATGCCAATAATGGTAGCAAAGGACCTTTGAAGGTTTTTATGCTTCTTTTTTGTACGTTATTCTATAATCTCGAGAGGTCTTTATCTGCCACTTGTGAATTTTCTTGACTTGATTTTATTCTTTCTGGAAAGTCATTCCTGTGTATGGGGAGGTGGTCTGGATGGTATTTGATCCCCGGTCCTGCCGTGTGATGAACGGCTGATAGAAATGAAGTTGAAACTCTGATCTGAGATAGGTTTTCTACATAAAAATCAGGTCAACCGAGTTTCGTTGGTCAAGGACTTAGGGGTATGGCTCGATAGTGTAGATTCTACGGTTGCCAGAGCCTGGAAAACACTGAGTATCCTTAAACGTATTGCTCGTGACTTTTCCGATCCTTTGTGTTTTTAAAGCGCTATACTGTTCACTGGCCAGGTCTTTGCTGGAGTATTGCTCAGTAATATGGTCTTCCACGGCTAGGGTCCATATGCAACGTATCGAGCGAGTGCAGATATCTTTCACCAGGTTTGCGGTTGGCAAAATGCTTGAAAGATCCTCTAGCGCCCTGCCCGATTATGAGTCTAGGAGTCAGCTCTAGGGTCTTGACACTCTTGAGGTCCGTCGTTCCCACCATATTGTCGCCTCCCTCTTGCTCGATTGTATTGATGCCCCTTCTCTGCTCTGCTCCAACCCATTCTACCAACCGTTCCCTTCGTATTCGTTCGCCTCTAATAATACCAAGACGCTGTACCTCGATTGGTCGTAACGACCCGTTCTTGCGTGCACTTCGTTTGTTTAATTCCTCGTCTCATGTTTTTGATTTCCACCACTCATTACCATCATTCCGTTCCATGTTAAGATCCCCTACTCCATTCCCTTTCCTCTAAATTTAGCATTAACTAGTTTTAAGTAGATTGTAAGTTCGTATGATTAACCAGCAGGCCGACTATAGGTAGTTATAAATAAATAAATAAAATAATTAAATAAATTCACTATTTCAACAGTGCCCCACTGACATCAATTCTCCATCAGTCCGGCTATTACTGTAAATATTATCATTAAAAATGTATTGAATTCGATTATTCAACATGGCAAGTTCTTGGAGCAATGTGATTTTATTTTTACACGTTACAAAGCATCACAGTATCATGTACACTATTCGCAAATTGACAAAATTATTGACCAGGTAAAAGGCAATTTAAATAAATGCTGTCAAAAGATTCCTATCGCTCCTACACAAGTTGTTCATTTGCCGTACCGTACCGGGAAACCGTTGACCATCGAAACTACGGTACGCATGCACAGTGGCGATACATTTATCACGTGCTGCAATCAACCATACCTCGAACACTGAAAAGGAATATCCCTAACAACCTCAAAGACAACAAACCATGACCAGCGGCTTCAGCAGCAGCAGCAGGAGCGTTGCTGTAGCGCTGGGAAACATCAAGCTGTGTGCAGGCATCGTGTGATCTAAAATTCATCAGTCAGCTCTGCACGCCTGCCTGCGTACACGAACGCCAATTAATGCTTGCGAGCGGAAGCGAAACAGCGCCCGGTTCGTGCCTTATGCTAAGCTTTGGCCGGATCTCGCGCGCGTATGCTAAACGGTTGGATGCGTGTGATGTCAAATATTTACTTTTCCAAAGCAAACCGACATCCTTCCCGTCCGTCCGCCCGTCCGGTCCACTTCCGTCCCATCTGCCCGCTGATGAGTTGTTGAAACACGCATCAGTCTGTTGGGTGGGACGTGGGATGGATGAGACGGCGAGCTGATAGCTTCACAAAAGAAACAAAAACCCCATATGCGCAGCACATATAAAGGCAAGCAAAGGTGTAGAAAATAGAACAAAACGTGATAAGAAATAAAAAGAGAAAAAAGAACGCGGCTCTCGACAACAACAGCGAACAGATTGTGCCCGCCCCTGTGAATTGGATTGGGTGTGCAAAACCGACAAGGAAATGATAGGAAAACGAATCTGAAACAAAACCAACACCATACACCTTTCGGTACCGTGTCCTATCAGTCTGTACGGTTTGGTGTACACAGCTTTGTCGGTGGCAATTTGTCGATCCCGTCCACGTGGTTCGCGGCGCCACCTTCCGGCGTGAGAAAACCGCGTGGGAAATTTGGGCTTTCCCCGGGAGATTTTTTGGCACTACCCGGGGGATGTGTGGGGGGGGGGTGGAAAATGGATCGTTACCAAACCTAGCCTACGTTTTTCGTCGATCATCCGCATTCACGCAAAGAAAAACCCCACAACGAACCGGCGAACACATGCGTACCACACCACACTGGAAGCTGGTGAGCAATAAAATATTCTTTCCCCCGACCGAACGCCACCGGCCGGTTTTGACGTCACGGCAACCCCAAACGCATCAGGGGCGGTGTTTCAGCTTTTGGTGTGATGTTTAAAAATTCTTTTGCACGTTTCTACTATTATACCCGGTCCCATGGGTCCGCTGCTGAAACTGCCTGAAGCGGATGTGAATGCACAACGTGAGCTATGTATGGTGCGCCAAAGGCCACATAAAGTGCGGACCAAAACGCGCCGGTAGTAAACTAGGACGGGAGAACGAATGGACTAGGAAAACTGGCTAGGTTGTCGTGGTGGTCGTCGTACTTCCTGCACAGCACGAGTGCGTACCTATCAGCGGTTCATGTGAGGATCGACGGACGCTGGGTCTATGTCTATTGTAATTTGAAAAATGTCTATCAAAGCTTTGAACTTTAGAGCTTGTTGTGTTTAACTAAAGGAATGGAAGTGGATTACGTTGTTTGAATTTTATTCAATTTAGAATTACAGAAACACACTTGTTACTTATCTAAACATTTCCAAATCATATAAACATATCAATATATCTGCGGATCATTTTGAATTATTTTAAGCGCTTTAAATTTTGCCTTCAGGCATTGTTAGAATAGATATGATGCCTAGGATTTGATATGAATGGATTTGACAAGATGAGTAATGGTTGCAACGCGTCTTCCGTCCATGTGGACTACCTAAAAGAACTTTTCGGAATGGGTTTTCCAGTTCCTTTCTCATGTCATGATCGGTACAATAGCTCATAGAGCTCGCTGTCGAGTCGGATCTATGTGAGCAGTTTCCTCTCGATCGCCTTAAGAAGAAATTCTTGCCTCCTGTCCTTAAGAATAAATTGCCAAATTTTGGACGGAGTCCATGTCTCAAAAGTGTATTTAATTACTGAGACTATAACTGGACGGCCTTAAGGCAATTTTCGGAATGGGTTATCCGGTGCCTGTCTTATGAACGGAGTCTAGCTAGTCTCATTTGCAGCACAGCTTATCATCCAGCTCATGGAGCTCGTCGTTCTATCGACCTATAATTGGGTACTAAGCACCCTTATGAGCATTTTCCTCCCGAATTCGCTAATTTTGGACAAAGGCAATCGCCTCAAATGCGTATGTGAGTACTAGAACAAAAAAAAAAAATCAGTTTTTGAAATGTCATATTTGATAGCACAACGTCAAAATCCCTAAAAACACCGTCCGAAATGGCGAAATAAGTCTAACTTAATGGCTAGACATCCTTGACGTAATTGAACTTAGTAAAGTAAATCTACAACAACAGAATTCCATAACATGTTTAGTACAGCGCAAGCAACAAACGACAGCAAAAGCTGATTTATGAAGCACAGCTGTTTAAACTAGCGTGTGATACTGAGAGCCAGTTGAATACGGAAAGCAAATTTTCCACCTGAAATGATTTTGCACCAAAATCAACTGCCACTGTTTGCCGTGATGTCCCTTTTGTTTATGCACTGACCCGTTGACAAAATGTACAAAGTGCTCCGTTCGTTTTTTTTTTTCACTTGGTGGTCGCATCGCACTGTCACAAGAAACAATGGCTGCAGAACATCTATTTGCTGTGGTGGCGAGCTAAAACGTGAAACGGCGTGTGTGAGCCGCTCTGCAAAGGTAGCATCAGCCTTCTCGATGGACAGTAACGGTGTAACGGCACATAACTATTTACTTATGCGTATCGTATCGCGAGTAAATTCGGTCAGTCGACCCTTTTCCACGTTTACACGCAACGATCCATTTTCCCCCACTCGACAGACAGCAGCGAGCATTCGGATGAAAAATTTAATGTTTATTCGGGGATTTATGATTACAGACCGCACCACGTACGCCCGATACTACAGCACCGGAAGCCCGAAAAAAACGGTCAAAGCACAACGGTTCGCAGCACACATTGCAAATTGTACAAATGCTATGCCCTGCCGAAAAACCCTGGCGCGCGCGTAGAAAAGTAAACCCCCGCGCGCGTATGTGTGTCATCCCGTCCCATGGTAAGTATCGTTCGCTAAAAGCCAGTCGTACGATTTCACCACCACCACCACCACATGCAATGCAGTGAAAGTCCGGATGTGGACAAGGAAAAAGCGGACGCCTGGTGCCTCACCGAACGGTCAACCGGACCGGAGGGTGGTGAGAAAAATGGAAAGCAACGCTCGCACACACACAGCACAGATGGAGGTAAAATCGGAACTGTGGTTGAATCGGAAGCGTGTTGGGAGCGGGAAACGATTACCACAGCTCACAGCCGAGAGACACATGCGCTGTATAATTAATGGGATTATTTTCGGGTTGTGCCACGGATTAGCTAAAGCTAACCTTACCGTCCCATTCCATATACCGGCGGTTTTCGGGCTTCCAAAAGGAGCAAAGTGTACTGGCGCGCTAACAACCCTGATTTAAGTCTGATTAGTTGTCTCCGAGGCAATGGGTTTCGAGGTGGTACAGTATAGTGCTCCAAATTGGCGGGCAAGGCAAGCATGCAAGCAAGCGCACCAACGCCGGATATTAGAATTATTATAAAAGGGGATAATGATCTAATTTATTTGCTTAACTAAAACATGGTCGTGTCGCGGCTAATGTCGAGATTAGGCGTATATCGCTATTATCTTGCGGTATTGTGCGCTGGCAAAGCACTTTGCCACTTTACCGGATGTCTTTATCATCACAATAGCCATTAGGATCTTGGTGCGGCCGTGCTTTGGGTAATCGATCATTAGGAGGATAAAGGCGAGAGACTGGGATTAGTTGTTTTTTTTTGTGAATTTACCTATTCACGCAAACAAAGACATAAATTTGAATACCTCAACTTAAATAGAGTTTCCTGAGAACAATATTCAAATCATTTGCGAAACTTAAATAACATTAAGCAGTTTTGATATGTTATCTAAGTTGACTCAACAAGTGAGCTGGATTGATAAAAAAGGGTCAACGTTAGATTTTTAAGGCTGTAAAACAATCTGTCGATTCTTCAAAGGAAAAAGAAGTTTGAGGAATCAAATAATTCCAGAAATTGGTAGCTATCATTGGGTTCTGTTCAACATGAACTGGGATATGTGCTCTGGGATCTCTGATATCTTTTACCAACTTCAAACATAAACAGAATCCACTTCATTCTAAGCAGAGTCCAGACCTGGTTTGAATTAGACCATCCCAAAAACAAATTCCTAAAGAAACCCAGAAAATCTTCCATGGTCTTGCCTTGTGCAGACCGGCAGCTTTTTTGATATTCCAACAAGTCCTTTGACATTAAATTATTCTCTCTCATCTAGAAGTTCAGGTGAAAGTATCCATTTCACATCACATCGTATACGGTTTAAACTATCAGCCCTGATTTCATGAAAGTATGGAGGAAAAATCTCACCACCTATCATCAACCAAATCACACAATCCGTTTACCACAATTGCAACGCAAGAACAAAAAAACAGACATCCTCGTCCCATTATCTTTACCTTCTGGTCAACACGTTACGAATGCGTACACGAAGAAGAAAGCACCATCCACAAAAAGCCGCATGTGTGGCAACAAGACACACTGGACACACACACACAAACACCCAGTAGCAATAGAGCCTTGGTGACTGTTTACACCTGCTAGGCGTCATTTAGCCGTCAGCCGTAAACGGTGCGACCATATGCCGTACCCAACAAGTGCCCAAGCCCAGCTTGCTGCAGGCTGCCGCTGCAACATGCCACAAACGGTACCGGGACCGGTGCGCGTCAGCACTTTAGCTTATGTCCCATACTCTCCCGGGAAATGATAATGTGCTTTTAAGTGAATTTTCCCCCGCCCCATTGAAGCTGTGTGTGGCAAGTAGTGCAGCGGATGCTTTGTCTGCATCCCGATCCCGGGTCTGTACATTCGAATGCGCTTTTGGAGGCCGGTCTCGGTGTGCCATTCGCACACGCACACGCATCGTCGGGCAAGGCAAGACGTGGCCTTGCGCTTAACCACTTAACTATGCCTAAACCGTGAACCGCACTGCATGCACACATGCATCTGGTGTTCCCGGGGTATTCGGTTAGCTTTAATTGGTTCGCTTGCTTGGTGGTGTACGGAATGCGCGTTGGGCGGGTGACTGGCTGCATTAGGTGACAGAATATGGGACAGTGTAGACTTTGCACACGGTGGTTTAGTTACCGATTTATTGCTTGTTTCTTGATGCATACAATATTAAGCTGAAATATGTGGGCAACATCGAAGATGTACGGGGTATCTAAAAATAAAGTAAAGTTAAGCTCAGCGTTCATTGAAGTCCTCATTATATTGTTTTTGGTACATTTCTTTTAGGGTTAAGAGAATACTCACATATTTTACAATAATGATTTTTCATTTCTAAGCGCACATACCTGCAAATAAAAGAAAAAAGCAATATTAGTATAAAATCTTGTAAAAATAAATGTACTTTACATCCATTAAATGATTGAAAAGCGGCCATTCAATGCCATTCAATCCCAAGAACACTGTGGGCAAATCTCAATTTCAGAATCAATATTATCCATGCAATTTCCCGGGCAAACGCGCCACCTGCAAACCGCATCAAAAGACCCGGTGTGGAAGATGAATCTTTCACCGAATCGACCATTTCATGGCGTGTTGAAATCAAGTTCTAGCATTTCCCCACAGCTGACACGTGTAGGTTTCCGGTGTGAGGTTTCGCGTGTCTTTCTTCTCTTTCAAAAAAGCCAACGCCGTTGAAATGTAGCACTCTCCCTCCACCAAATCATCGAGACTGTGCTTTTCTTTCGGTGGAGACGTAGAAAAGCCTTTCGCACATTAGCAGAAGAAGAATATGGTTTCTGCCCATCGTATCCGGCCCCTCGTTGAAACCGACCCGACCCCAAAGAAGGTCGCGCTCGCTCGCTCGAGTAGTATCAGGGGGCAGCAAAGGGATGTAGTAAAGGTCGGCAGAAATTGCAGTTCAATTCAACGATTCGCTGCTTTCGGGTTTGAACATTGCACGTGATACCATGCCGGTGAACGTTGCTTTTTAACTTGCGTTCTAAACGAATCACTTGTAGGATTTCGCTTTCTTGCGGATATATCTTCATGTTCTGTTTGAGCTATTGAGAACACGAAACGGAGGGGCGTAGCAGCATATCTTTCCGATCAGATTTCATTTTCAGCATGCATGAAATTGAGTAGATAAGGATTCTAGATGTTCTGCGAGCGGGGTTAGTACAGCAATATTGCACTGGTAAGATATGGAATCGAACCCACTTGAAGGTCAACAAAGGCTCTTCTCCATACCCTCCACTTCGAGGGTTAGCTGTGGTAGAGCACGACTCGGAAGCAGGGTATTGGTTGACGGCGACGATCTTGATGTAGTAGAGGAGTTTTGATATTTTGGCTCGATCGTTACTTCGGATAAAAACTTAAGTACAGCGAAATCTGAAGGCACATTGTTCAGGGGAATCGTGCCAACTACGGGCTCCACAAACTCCTGAGATCCTGAAGATACTGATATGGCCGGTAGTCCTCTATGGGCATGAGTACCTAGACTATGCTGGTGGAGGACACCAATATGGACTATCTTTGGAGGAGTGTTCGAGCAGGGTGTGTGGAGAAGGAATGGGGGGAAGGGGAAGCATGTGATGAGGCTGCCGGATCTTGCCCTACCAGAAAGGTGCTCGTCAGAAACGCGTTCGGCACGGGGCATCAAGTGGAGTCAGACCTGAGGAAGACCGGATGCAACCCGGGGTGGAGGACTGTAGCCATGGACTGTGTTTCCTGGAAACGGATTGGACACCAGGCCATGTCTTTTAGAAGGCTCCATGGGATCCAACACCGCTTGTCAGAAGCAAATGAGATATTGCAGGCCTAAAGCCTCTATAAATAAACAAAAACACTTGTGCTCATCAAAATTCAATAAAAGCTTAAATTAGACCTTCATTCTTAATAAGCATCACATTTATTACATTCCCACTAAATGTTTACCAATGGTGGGCGTGTCAGCACTCGCGACAAACACATCACTGGACCTCTCCACATTCACATTAAGCACGTAAGCTGCAGTTGCATACCATCAAACAGCAAGCATGAGGCTGCATTCATAATTATTTTCCTGCCAAAAAATTGCATCACAAATTGTGTTTTTCCATATTTATGCCACTGCAGCGCTGCAATTGCTTTTAGAAGCAATGACAAAATTTGCACGTCCGAAATGGAAAAACAAGCGCTCCCGGTGATCACCACTACCCGTTAACTCGATGATGATAATAACAGCCATACACACCGCCATCATGCAATATTAAATATTCACTAATTGCATTCACCAGTTAGTGTTGTGGGACGGGTGAGTGTGTAGGTCGGTTTGGGTGCGACGGGAATGCAACGATCAATATAATATCCTCAACGGAATCATGGTGTGGTGGCGATGGGGTTCAGATTCCACGTAATGCAATCTCCGATTCCGGTGTTTTTTTTTTTGTTGCTCCATTCGATCATTCATCTATTTATTTGCTTGTTTGTAAACAAACATAAACAGTCATTTCGCTTTGATGTCGTGCTGAAGTACCGCGATAATGAGTGTCTCTCTCACTGTGTGTGCTTTTTGTTGTTGTTCATCCCTCACTTTACACTTTTTGTCCACCATTAACGATGCGATACGACGAGCTTCATAATTTTACCGAAACCAATTTCCAACCATCCACACGCGCACGGTAATGGAAAATCATCGGTGCGGTGAGTGTGTGAAGGTGTATTAAAACATGATACGCCCGGGTGCTGCTCGGTCGGATCAGATTTAAACCGACCAAAGAAACCACGATCAAATTTCAAATAGAAATTCGAGTGCCCAAAGCTACTCACCACTAGAAAGCGAGAGAAAGGCCCTTTAAAATGGACTAATACAACAACCAAAAATCCAAACATGAAAATTACATTGTAAAGCCACAAACCACCACCATCGGGGAGAGCACCTAAACACTGCAGCAGAATAGTTTATGAAGCTTTCGAAAGGAGGCAACGAGCCGTAAAACGATGCGCAACTAATGTAAAATAAGAGAGAAAAAAGGAAACTACACCTTTGCCCATGTCCTTGAGCCCGGATCCTTTCAGACGGCAGATAGAACGTTGTCATTTTTACATAAAACAAGTGGAAGGAAATTTAATTATCTTCACAGCGCTCCTTTCCGTACTGCGGTGCCTGCAGGCATATAGTTATGCCGTTGCCATGGACGCCATGGTGAAGAGAAAATTGTACACCATGACCACAGGAAACGGTTCATTTTCCTTCCGATCTTCTCTCCGAACGTTGGAAGTGAAGTGCCCTCGCACAATGGTGCGAACCAGAAGGAAAACAAAACATTTGCCACATTTTCATTTTTTCGATTGAAGTCGTCTTCGGAAGCAGTGTGGACGAACCGTGCGGCCGACCGAGGGAATCTCCGTGAACATAATCCGTGTCGAAACGAAGCCAATGAAGCCACCCCGGAACTGCTGCTGACTCTGGTTCAACTAAGAACCGTTCTTGCGTTCCTTCGCATTCTCTCTTTTTCTCTTCCTTTCACCAGGATTTCCATCACACGAGCACTCTACCAGAGATCCCAGCGCATGGAATCGCTACTTTGACCGTCCAATGTCGACGACTTCAAGAAATCCTGCAATGTCTAGACGAAGTCTACGGAGAATGGTTTTATAGTGTTTGAAACACTAAAACGAGAGAGAGAGAGAGAGAGAGAGAGAGAAAAAAAAGACGGGACGCAAACTCACACCACATCTGAGTGTGACCGAGTGTGGGGAGGGATTTTGTCAGCTCAACACCAGACTTTCAAATTATTGGCTGCAAACACTATGTACCATCCCATTGACGGGAACGGCGTGCCGGTGGAGGAAACGCACCGAGGAAGGGGGGGGAAAATATCGATCTTGGCTTGTATTTGCGTGCCAGTATACTAGTTGGCAAAATCACCATTCGTTTTTCCCTGACGGGCACTATAATTATGCTCTTTTCTTGAAAGAAGAACATTGAGGAGGCTTTATTTAAATTAAAATATTCAATTTGTTGTGATTGATATGCAATATAGCTTTTTACCAAGACAGAACTACAGATAGTTTAGATCCGAATCCCTTTAAGTCAACCTTCTAAAGTATAGCCAACCACAAAGCACATCGAGTATTAGCTCTGTGGTGGATACGGGTTTAAGTTCGTTTTAGCCTTTTTTTCTAAAAGACTTTTCGACAAGCGGTTAAGAACGGAGCTCTAAAAAAAGGGGGGCCGCCGCAGCCACGGCCAGTAGTTGCTTTGTGGTTTATTTTTGTGTTCTTTGTCGATGCCGGCCGATCCGAAGAGAAAGCTGGATGGAGAACTGATAGGCACCGCAACCGCAATGCTAGAAAGTTTAATTAACGAGCTTCTCTGACCGATACTTCTTGGGAAGTGAAAAGCGAAACAGTGCAACCGATACCGACTCGGTTCATGACACGGTCTTAACCACTTGAGCAAAGCAGGTTAGAATGGAGGGTAGCGTGAACGATACTAAAAGCTTTTCAATTAAAATTTTGTACGGTACATTTTTATACGTTGAAGTATAGTGAAGAGGTGCCCAAGTGTCGGATCGATAGTGCCGACTGTAGGTCAACTTTAAGTTGAAGGATAAGGATTTTGAAAAGACCGGTTTATGAGACGCTAAGAAATGTTTAGTGACAATCAAATTTTCTCAATCTCTTTTATTGATGCTATTCGCTCTAGAAGTATGCTACGACGATAGGAGCGCTGGACTCCACACGGCAAGTGTGCGTCTACCCTTTTCCCGCTAAATTGTCGTTAGTTGTAAGGGAATAGGAGTTTGATGAAAAGTTAAAGATTAGCGCAGTATGGAGAGCGGTGAAGTAGTGACCACTGTGAAAGTCATTCCTCAAAAGTTACACAACACCAAGGTCGGGTCGCAGGAAGAGGAAGCAGTACGAATCGTCCGTGCGGATTAAGTTTTCATCGGCTTAAGCGCTTTGTAGCTTATACCAGCAGACCGGTTCGTAGAGGATTGAGCTTTGGGAGTTAAAGTTTGAATGGTGATGTGAAAATAAGGTTTCTTGTTTGTAGTTCTGGCAGTGGCTTTAGTTTTGTCTTTTTGAGATGGTTATTAGTAGCACTTACAATTTTTGCTCTAGTTATAAATTAAATATATTCGTTAAGTCAATCATCAGGACCTAAAATCAGGACATGAAGACCAAAGCCATGAAATGAAGACTCACTGTACCAATCTTATCTAATTTATTATTTACTTCGTATTTTTAGCTCCAAGAGAAGAAAAGCTAATCCCTCATCAATTTCATTACTAATCAATAAACTTTTTTTCAAAAACGCACGTACTACGAAGCCACGTAAGGACATGGTGCAAATTTCACTCGAAACGTTGTACACTGACCATGACACGTCTTGACCAGCATGTCCCCAAATCCACTGTGGTCAAAGCAACAAAAACAGCTACACCTCTTGCTACTAGCCCAGCACCCCAGCAGCACTTCTCGAGTAGTTTGTGGCAGTAAAATGTCATGCTGAAAATTTATAGTCCCTGTATATTCCTGCTGAAAGAGCCGTTCTTCCTGCGTATGTGTGTGTGTGTGTGCTGCAAAATAAAAGCAAAAAAGCAGCCAGCAGGCTCAACGGCACAAACTTCCGTTGTCGTACGGAATCCCCTTTCCTTCTGTAACGCTTAAATTGTCTGTGGAATACCAATCGCCCGGAATCGTATCAAACTGTTGCCCTGCTGCTACCGCTGTCGGCACCAGGAGCCCAAGTATCGTTTTCGAAATTGAAAAACGATGCAACAAAATGGGAAAGCCCTCAACAGCTTTCGGACAACACACGGTGGTAGCACGGGTTCGATGCATACGTTGCTGACGGAACGTCGCTGTGAAAGGGACGGTGGAGCGCTTTAAATTCAGTGACGGAAATCGCACAGACGTGTCTTTTCAGCCGCAGGCAAACCATTACCGGCAGTCTCGAGGTGTAAAACGATTAATGTAATTTTGTGCCGATTGATGTTTGGCAATGTAGTTGCCAATGGTTCCTAATTTTTGAGGAAAATCGGCTAAACATATTTTTAAACTAAATTGCACATTCTAGACAAAGAATTTCTAACCACAACCGGAACTTCTAATGTACACGGGATATATTCAAAGTCGACGAACCAGAAGCATTTTTGGTATGTTTCCAATGGTCAGCTCGAGATTCGATGGAGGAAGATAAAACCGATTAGCAAAAAAGGTGGGGAGCCAACGCCAACAACAGATAATGGTAAACCACATCCCAATTCATTCACACTTCCTGAGCAGCAGGTCGATAACGATCATAGTTTTCATGTTTTTCAGTGTCTCGCCAGCTTCGCAAGGGAAAAGTTTTCCAAACGGTATCGTTGCTCTTCCCTGGTTTTGGTCGGTTATGGGTAGATGGAATGGTACAGCTTTACAGGTGGAAAAACGTATTTCATTTTAATGTTTTGATCCAATTTTGACGATACTTTCTACCGGCGATCGAAGCGATTGACCTAGTTTGAATTTCATTTTGTAAGACATTAGAATGTGACAAGGGAATTACGTTGGACTAGTTTTAAATTTTGTTATCGATATATTAAATCTAAAATCAAGCAGCAAAATATTATGGAAAAATTAAATTTTTTATATATCATCGCTGAATAAAATTCAAAATCAAAATAAAACTAATATTTTAAAACTTCAATGCTCGATTACTTAAGACAAAGCCCTTTAATGTAGCTCATCGTCCATCATTTGCATACTTTTAGGCTGATGATGTCTTATTTCATTATGCCCGTGCAAACAAACGCTCACCGTCCTCCCCGTACTCATTTGAACGAAATGGACGAAACACGTCAGGCATCAGGGACACTCAATCAGCATCCGCCTGATCCGCCACCAGCACCACAAGTGTATCACGTTATGGCATTGGCTGTTTAGCAAAGGTTTTTTTTTGCAAAAAGTCTTTCAAAAAGCGCGCTCTAAACGATGGAAAGCAAACAGAACGAATAATTTTCAATATGAACCAACCGTCAACAAGCACACCGTGCGGGCTCATCCATCGAGTGTATCATCCCGAGGCTTCCGGGGCGTTTCCAGAGATTGAATCTCCCGTATCGTTTAAGAAGGTAAACAGGACAGCAATTTGGAATGAAAAATTGAAGCAGCGAAGCAAAACAAAAAAAACTACAAACGGTGAAACCGCAATTCAACGAATAAATCAAGCGTAAACGAGAAAACCAATAATTACTTTCATGTGACCGTTCGTGCTGGGATTGCTAAAAGTTTGAAACGAGTAGAGCTAAGCTTTCAGGATAAAATATGATGAATTTTAGAGCATTATTGAATGTCATGAGTGCGCCTGATGTTGATAAGATTATATGAATAAAATTAATCAGATACAAAAAATGGCCCAAAAAATATATTAATTAAGCATTAACCATGTAAAATTCATACTAAAAATAATTGTTCTTTCACGATCTATTTATCAGAAGAGTTAAATGTCCACTTTAATTGATATAATTTATTTACAAACCCATCATTAAGACGCACCACACAAGCATGACTTCCCAAAATCGTGAAAGAACTATAATTAGTTGCTGACAGATTGTTTCCCCCGTGTTTCCGAACCAGAAACAACTGAACTGTGCCAGACAGTTTGCTTTCATCGTGCCCATTAATTCTGACTCATTAAGGCCGTGAGACGGAAGGGGCCTTTTTTGCCTATTTCATATTTAATGAAACGGTGACTTACAGTCAAGCCGTTTTCGAGTGAACATGTAGAGGCGGAATGGATGGTTTAGCAAACCAAACTCGATGGAGCTTCGAAGCGAAGGAAGGTAGTTAGTTCAATTTCCCACACACTAAAACGCCATCGGAAAACGATAAGTTGATAGAATGCCCTTCAGCTAGAGATAGAGTGCTAACCGTTCCCTGCTTAAAGAAGATAATAAGAGACTGAAAAGGTTACAAGATCGCTTAAGTGAACAGAGAGTGGAGCCAACCCGTTTTTGGATACAGCTATTTTCGGCAGGAGTTCAATATTTTATGAGTCTTTCAATTTGCATCCACACTTTATAAAGTTTTTCCAGCAATTAGGGTTAAACAGCAATACGGCCAAGCCTTTCTTAACGAATAAAAAAACAGGAGTTGAACGATGGAAAGTGATTGCTAATAATTAGGACTTGGCAAAACATGAAGAAAGTTGTTTATACTGAATTGTAAAAGAACTGTTCTTCTAAAGGATTCTTCTGCTTTACGAAATAAAAAGGACATTTGACGACTAATAAGATCTATTTTTATTTCAAAAAGTTTTATACATTTTAAACACCGTCATATCTAATGCGTGATGATTAATTTATTTTTGTAGGTTTGAGAGCTTGCAGTCAACGATTTTGTAGTGTAGAAGGAAGAGCTGAAACTACGGCTCCTTAGAAGCTTCCACTATCACAATTTTCAGTTCCCGTTTCAGTAGGTTCTAAGAAACCTACCAGGTTCATTACGTTCCTTTCCGAAAAGAAACTGGTTCCGTTCTGTTTCTTAAAAGAAGTTTAACATTACCATCACTAGTTCAATCCGAATCACCTCTTCCCATCGAAACTGATCCGTTCTTCATTATTATGGCTGCCAATAGGCGCTTGAGCCAATCATCAATTATAATTGAATAATGATGGAAGCCGAAAGGCTCTCCTGCTCTCCCAGGACAAATGTATGCTAATACCACCGAAGAAAAGCCACAGCTTTACACCAGCCAGCAGCCCTTTACGGCTGACATCTATCCGATCCATGGTGTCATATCATTTCCGGGAAAACATACGTTTTCTTTGTCCAATCCCTTCATCATTAACAAAGACATCGAACCGGCACTCAAAGATCCAGGATATGTGTTGATTCATCCATTTAAACATTGGACGACCACCGTGTGTTTCTTCCACCATGCATACTGCGAAGTTCGAAGTTGAGTGTTACAATCGGATGCCATGAAGTAACGCACTCTAGCAGAGCGCAAAAAGGGTGATAGCTTTCCCGGAACCGTGGCGAGACAGGATCGGGAAACGATATCAGCGTTCTGCGATGTTTAAGAGAGAGCTTCCTTGGGGTTGCTGTTTCAAATTTTCTGCTGCGAGAAGGTGAAGCTGAGTAGTTCATGTTTTATTCTAGCGAGTGAATTTTAGCGGAAACATCGACGTTCGCCATAGTGTAGTTATTTGCGCGCAGGCAACATTCAACCGTGTGGCTGGAAAAAAAACAGGAAGTTCAGTGAGCTCTTCCCGTGGCTTTCAACCGTTTTCGAAGAGAAACATTACACACGTAGTCGCTAAATCAACCAACCGGAAAACGGAACAGGGAACCATCTTCCGTGGAGTGCCGATTTAGTTCGCAGCTTGAACGTTGGTTTGATGAAGTGAACATCCTGTGCTAATGTTTTCCTTTAACCATAAGAGACCATTCTCGAATCGTATGTGTGTGTGTGTGAGTGTGTGTGAGAAGGGTGAGAGAAAAATAACCTAAATTAACATTCTACCTGAAGAAATTTGAATTAAGCTTTAAACTAGGCTCATATGAACGTTACAAGCACAAAACCCACCCACAAATGGCACTTTAACTAATGGCAATGCATCGTCAGCCGATGGCGACAGAAGGAAAATCGGTTTCAAGCGTGTGGAAATTATTATCAACACATAACTATGCACCGCAATACTAGTTCCATGTTCTAGAAAAACCCCCCGTCAGCACACTTCATCCGGTTGACTTCAGCTTCCCTTTCAGGGCAGGGAAAGTTTTCCACAGTGCACGATTTGTGTAGAAAAAGCGAGCAAATATTCTCCGTTTGCACGGGAGATAAATTGAAAACTTGCTCATGCGCTCATTATTTTGCAACCCGCACCACGGAACAGAATACAAATTTGGTGTGCAGCTGTATCAACCACGAAACAAGAAGAGCCGCAGCGGATTTGGCATGCTAGCGATCCGATTTAGCCAAAATCGACCACGGCACAAAACACCACCATAACCTCTAACCTTGGATGGGAAGCGCCGAAAAAAAAGGGGGAAAGAAAAAATAAACCTCTTTTCCGGATTCGCCCAGACCATCGGGTCGGGTCTCCCGGAGCGGAGAAGTGGCTCCATGAACAGCGGCGCAAACTAATGAATAAAATTTTCCACCGCCTGGAAAATGCTCCCCCCCTTCCCATGTACCGATCGTCGATTTCATAATCACCGTCGTGGTGCAGTATCCGCTCACCGGTAATCATCAAGGGTCCGGGTTTTTATGGTGGGGAGGTCCAGTCGCAACCACCAACTATTTTCCACGGCATTTTTGCACACACACACGGGAAGGAAGCACGGAAAACGAAAAGTTTGACGTTTTGGCAATTCGTAGCACTTACACACAGGTAGGTCTTTATGTGTGTGTGCGTGTAGGAGCATTAGCAACAAACCACCAGAACGGTCAAGGGCCAATAAATTAAAGAGTTGCCCGGTACCTCGGGAAGGTTTATCTGCCTGGTTTTAGTGAACACTGTCTAATGGAAAGTTTTGTTCAATCGAGGAGAAATTAAGTTAAACCCGTAGAAGGGACGCAAAAAAACCCGCACACACACACACGCTCATACAAAATCCGCTTATTGATAATGCTTGGAAGGAGACGCAACTTTAATATTGTACAGCACCTCCCAGCTGAACGAGCAGACGCATTAAAGCAATATTGATGAGAAGCCACCGATACACAATATCGGTCCGCAGGACAGACGCCCGCTTTGCCATCGATCGAAGTTAAAGTTCTGCCGTAAGTTCGGTCCGGGCGTCGAAAAAGTTTTTCAATTTACGGTCGTTTAATGATGGAACTTTCCGGGGAGAGATCCGATTAGGTTTAGCAGAAAATAAACGGCGTTACATGTACTGTGGCTTTTTGTGGACAACAATCTATGTCAATAGAGCGGAAAAGCTTGCAATATTGAGAAAAACTGATTTAAATATGATGAATTCTAGATTCCTATGAGTTGGAGAATTTAAGGACCTTTTTTGCGGATTGTACATGGAACGCAATGCTATTGGTTCGATAATATTTCAAACAATTTTATCGAGATAGACATATTTTTCAAATTTTTATTTTCTGTTGGACCGCCATTGTTTTTCAGCCATACCAAAGCTAGAGAATGCTAGCAAAACCTGCTATACGCACACGCACACTTTTGCACCACTGAATTGATTGATCTAAATTGTTCGTACAGCTGCATTCGTGCCATGTGTCCATCGGCTCCATGGGAGAAAAAAGTGCATTCATCACATTTTTGCTGCCCTTTTTTTCTGCATAAAGCTACCAGAAGAGAGGGACCAGGGACCACGACATCACAGCATAGCGTTAGGATTCCGTGTATACATATCATAATTTTCCATGCCATTTGTTCTGGTTTTTTGTTTGTGGTTCTCGTGTGTCGTACTGCGAGACCTTTTTTTTTACTATTCCTACATTCCAGCGAAGGAAAAAACACGGCAAGCTTTACACGAAGTCCTTGATTTGCTCCTACATTCCATCCATTAGAACGCCCGTCCCTGCGTGTGTGTGTGCTATGGTTCGCGGAACAGGTCCTATTACATATTCCACCGGTCCGGGTTTGGGTGTAGGATACGGATGAACGTTGAAGAACGGATTGGCTGGGCTGAAATGTCATTCCACAGCCTGTATGGTACAACACACACATACACACGCACGCGTGCAGAGGCTCTGCTTTTATTCATCTAATCTTTGATCTCTACAGCACATGTACACATGTGCGATGTCCTACATTGGAATGCATTTTGGTGCGCCGTTCTGTTTCGTTGGAGCGGATAAAAGAGGTTACAAATCACGGATCGGTGTACTGCTTTTACGGTTAACCAAGCTGTCGACATGTCAGTCAGCGCGTTATGTAGCAGTAAAATAGTCTCGTTATCACTGCACTGCTACACGGTCGATTCGGGAAAACATTGTGTGAGATAAACTCGGTCGGTCGGTCGGTTTGACTAAACTCTTTAAAGTACTGCTCACTGCAATTTAATAAAGTTTTGGATAATGTGACCAAAATGGCATTACATTCGGTTTCGTAAGATAGAGGTAAAAAAAAACTTTACAAATAAAATTTATCCCTTGCTTGAATTTAGGTATAACTATTAATGCTATGATTTTCCATATATATTGAGAATACTTTTGATAGTTACTCGAAACAAAATTGCAAGATTCATAATGGAGGCGCCTGGTATCTTGTGATCAGTTGTTCAAAAAATGTATAAAACTTTACTGAGTAGCGATTTCTTTCTTTTACAGCATTCGAATTATAAAAGACAAAATAATAATTCATTATCTTTTAAAACCCAAAGATTGACAACCTTCATAATGATTTAACTGTTACAATTTACTATTGTTAGTTACGGCAAACAAAACTACAAAATTCACAATGGAGACGCCTGGTATCTTGTGATCTGTTGTTCACAGACCGACACAAACAGTAAAGCAGCGAGATTTTATTTCACAAAATTAAAATACATATAAAACATCCATATCTTTTGCTCAGGGATAGTTTGCAACGATATATTACTTCCGTTTGTGAATATTTTTAACTAAGCAACATTACACTTTTTCAAAACATTGCTATAAACGCTAATAATTTAAACCGTCAGAAAGCGAGGTCATTTCAAACACAAATGAAATAATTTATGTTTTTATTCTCAAAACTGTAACAATTTAGCAGTTTTTTTTTTCGGTACATATAACAAATCATCGAATACTCTTAATGCAACTTTAATTTTTGCTGCTGGTAAATGCCCACTGTCCAATAGAGTGTTGGTACGATCGATCAACGCAGAAAATATTGTAGAAAGAAAGAAACAAATTCTATCAGAATAAGCACACAAAACACAAAAGCATTCATCGTTAAATACTACAGACTACAACAAAACCATCAACACAACATGAATTTTGTGGGACACATCTACTTATCACGCTCAACCTTCATATACATCAACGTTCACAGCGAAGAAAAAAAACCCACCTCGACAAGTTCACCGCTCATAAAGCATCCATCCCATTTGCGTATGAAAAAGATGTCCTGCGTAAGCATGGAACCGTGTAATACAAAAGGTGTTAAAATATGTTGCCACTAGTCGAGCACCATGTGTGCGGGGGGTAACAGAACATAACAGAGAAGCGAGAAGAAGCACACAGAAAAAAAAGTCTCGTATCACCCCCAAAACATGAATTCACCACCGGTTCGAGGTGCCATTATGTGCAGGGAAAAAGCCGGTCGCTACACCATCGCGCCGCTACTTCCGACAGCGAGCTGTTCCGGTACGTGATAAGGTACACCGGAGCAGTACACACAGAGTGCAGCCTAATCGTACGTAATATTTCTTCGGCCAACGAACGATCCGGTTTTCGCTTCCACATGCTTCGTCTCAACAGCCCATCCATCGATGATTACACGGTCGGGTTGCTTTCAACGGGTGAAGAATGAGTTTGTGATAGTATTCTAAAGGGAATGCTGCTGTAGGGGATAGAGCAGCAACACACACACACACACACACACACACACAAAAAAACAGCCAAAACCCATTTTGAGGAGAAAAAATGGCATGCATAAACTGGGTCCACGGATACGGAACCCAAAGAAAAATAGGACCCTCTCGCCATTGCTTGCTTTCACCGTTAAGAGTGTGTGTGTGAGCCACTCTGCGAAACGATTTCCGTACCCTGCGCGAACACACATTCAAATCGGTGATGCTACTGATGCACCCACCCCCACCTCCCGGTAGTCGTTTTCTGGCCAAGTTCTTCTGCTCGCACCGCAGCAAACCATTCAAGTACAAACCCACCACTAACAGCTGCGGCAACGTATTCTAACCGGGCATGGGTAACAACGGAAAATCGAAAAAGCAAAAGACGAACGAACAGGAACACACACAAAATAGTAAGAAAATAAAGAAAGCGTCTAGGAATTTGTCCTCCTCCAATGGTAGAGAAATAATGATGATAGATTTTTTTCCTTTTCGGGTGTGTGTGTATGTGTGTGCACTGGTAAATCTGCACCATTGAGCATCAACATCAGACAACATGTCGCTCGTTAGGTCGTGGACAGATTGGAGCTTTCCGCGGGTTGGGTTGAAAAATTGACCTATTTTGCGTTGGGTGACAGATTGCCCGCAACTGAGGCTTCTGTTAAAAGTTTAATGTCTTTTAAACTCTTCCACTCAAGTGACATTTGTCTTGACGGCACCCCTTCCACTATAACCCACTAATAACTTCTTTAGAAGAATTCAGAATATCGAATTTCGGTGAGTTGCAAGAAAACCTTCCTAAGCTCATTGCTGCTACTTTCCTGACCATTGACACTTATACTGCAGCAGAAAGTTCAACAGTCTTCGACGAAGAAAGTCACCGACAGTTACCCAACAGTGGTCACAAACGCACGCACACACACACAAACACTGCCACAGTCAGGCCAAAAGGCGCACTCAATTAACACGTCTTAAAACTTTCACATCCCCACTCACACGAAGCCCGGGATCGACCAAGATGGAAAGGTCCACGAAGGCACAGTCCAATTAGTAGTAGCTTTGCTCCATCTATTGGGGTTTTCTTATCCTCCGGTACGGACCACACTCTCATCGACCCCACAGGCCAGAATCGGTTCGATGAAGATGTTGCTCCGGACCGAAGAAGCACACACATGAGTGCGGTTCGTTGCGCATCGATTGCCATTGCGGTGAAGGTAAAAATAATGAGCGGATGAGAAGGAAACCGGAGTAGTTTCCAAGTGGTTTCTTTAGTCCCCGGGCCCCGGGACGAAAGGACGATAAGAGAAGCGAGAGCGAGGCCTACGGGTCACAGGGATCAAATCGATCGGTCACAATGTTACACTTTACTTCACTGCAGCAACAATTTAGCCGGGCGTCGGGCAAGAAGCAAAGATCGAGAGCACAATGTGTTACCTCAGGTAGCATGTCTGGTAAGAAGATATTGGTGGCATCGGTGCAAGAGAGAACGCGCTCGGGCCAGCCAAGCTCGGGTGTAAAACTTCTCGCCACAAGGAAAAGCACACGACGACGACATCAGTGCAACGAGACGCGTGTCCTTTCTTCGCCATCATCATTTGCGGTCGGCAAGCAACCGGCAACAGTGTCACAGGACACACACACACACCTACGGCACGTAACACACGGTGTGGTTTTGTAGAGTGCGCTTTTCCACTAAAGACACACCGGAGCACAGCTGTTACATCGGGAAAGCGAGAGCTTACTGCTGCCGCTGCTGCTGCTGCTACATCTTTCGTCAAACTCTTATCGCACCCATCCTCCATACCGCCCGAACCGTGCCGTACATGTGCATCTGTCGGAATGCTGCATCCAGTTTTTCGAATGACACTGTGTGGAAGAAATCGTTACAGCTTACTCCCAATGCCGGGTGCAACGCCGGGCCAAAGTCCAACAAAACCGGAACTCTTGTTGCATGTTGTTCACGAGTGGGAAGCAGTAAAATCTACCACTTTATTTCCAATCATGCTCGTTACGGAAGTGCACACGGTTTCCGACACCCTCACACGAAATGCGAAGCGAGCTGCAGTAGACGAAGAAACTTATCTTAAAACAATGCGCAACTAACCGCACACCTACAGGACACAGGCACCACAGACAGCGGTATCTTCTGCAGTGCACAGGCTGTGCTGTACCTCGAAGGTGAATTTTTCGGTATGTTAATGCACAGCCCGTGGTAGGTGAGACAAGTTTCGTTAAAGAATTGGCACTATCAAACAACTTGGTTCTGTGACAGGTGTTTGCTTTCTTGTTTTGTAACTTGGAAACATTTTGTGTACAGCAAAACATGAAGTACTGGGCGTCTCCATTTACTTTGATGAGAAGCAACTTTCATTACAGTAACAGTTTGTATAAAAACACCTTTGTAGGATTTAAGTTAAAATTTATTGGTTCAAGTACAAAATTAAAATACAAAAAAAACTTAAAAACAGCGCGTAAAAGTTTTTAATTTTTTTAATCTAAGTATTTGAAATGAACTTTTAGAACGATTACAAATCTTTTCAAATCATCATAATCAATGACATTTATAAGCTAAATGCCTTCAGTAGGACACTGCTGTACGTTGCTTGTAATAAGAATATTCTAGCTAAAAATGGTACATGACCTTCCACCAGTTCAGCCTCCATCAATCTATCTGGTGACAGTTTTGTACTTGCACTTGACACCATTGACCTTTCTCAACCTATGCGTGGGGGCTAACATGTGATAATAAATTGTGCACACAAAAAAAAAAAAACAAATAGATTACATTCCAGTCCACATAACAGTGCTCGCCCACTTCAAGATAATAATAGTCATTTCATGGGCATTACGCGATGGCGAAATCACAGAAATGTGGATGCCTCACCAAATCGTCGTTTGACACACGCGACACGAGTTCCGATCAGGTTTGACGAGTTGGGAGGATGGCTGTGAGGCTTTTGATATGTTTCCCCTTAATCCAATAATACCACCGTCCACGATAATGTGGTTCCAGTTTGCTGTTTTTCTTTTTCCCGTACCAGCTATCTCGCCAACGATAGTTCCACGGAACGCAAGATATATGTTTGGGTGCTGCTGTCCGACCCTTATCCACCGCCGGTTATCTGATCCGGTAAGGTGCACGGTTGAAGCGTGCAGAACGCTTTGTTACACCGGCCACGAAACGTCGGGTGGTGATACGGGTGAATCAGGACGCGGTCGGTCTCAGCCAACTGCAAAGGACAGTTCCACACACACACACAAAAACTCAACCCCACGACCTATAACGATAATTGAATGAATAAATCAATTTTCTACCAATACAACACCATGCGCATCCACCACGATGAAGTATGTCACGTCCCACATCCGGAGTCGAGATGACGCTGATAGAGAGGCCCGGGAGTACTTTTGTTCCATTTGCTCGGTTGCTTTGCCGGAGCTGTCTCCGAGATCGGGACGCATGAGAGCGCTGTTTCGTTCGAGGTGTGATGTTATCAACCGTCCTGCCGTGTGTACCTGTGCCACTGACATGGTGTTATGGGGGTCAAATGTCGATCGGATCAGGTCAGCCACGGAGAACGAAGAACGATGTTCACTCGTGCATAGATTGCTTGCGGTGCAAATTCACGCAAGAAAAGGACGCTTGAGAGTAGAGAAAGGATGAGTCTAGAATGGTATATGGATCATCCTTCAAACTTGTTGTAGAAAAAAAGGTTCATTTATACATGATAATGTCACATAATGGAGGTATGGATTGGACACCTGGACAACTGAAGCCATCGAAGATGCAAATCGAATTGAAAAAGATATTCTTATTCAAGGAAGTTTTTCGTTAGGGTCTTCTTCCATTTCTTAGGCACTTTAATCTTGAAAGGTCTTGGCCTGTCATTTCAATCATTGTTTGACTTGATTTCATTCAGATTTGGAAGGCGGTCTGGAAAGGGATTTGATCCCAAATCCTCTGCGTCGGCTGTCGGAACCTGCCACTCATTTAAAATACGCTGAAAAATCTCATGTTTGTCAACTTTGTAAGTCTCCAGAGACTATCAGTGATACTTTCGTTCAAGAAGGTATCGTATACGAAATAAACACAGTCACAGAAAAATAGCTGATATAAAAACAAAACATAAATGAGAAAATTACAAACCAACAACAAAACATTATCCGTGCATCACATGCAAAGGACACTGGCGATGTTCCTTTTCCAACGGCGTAGAAGTCGCTCAAACCCATGGAAAACGCAACAACAAAAAATACTTTTCATTCGACTCCGTCTTCGGATGCTGCGAACACAGGAAAAATGGACCAGCAGTAGGAAACCTGGCCGGAATCAATTCCAGATTACAATTTCCGGAAAGCTCTTTTTATTCCGTTCCTTGCAAGACTTCGAAACAAACCCTCCAAGGGCCTTGGGAAGACAGGAAAAAAAGGTTTAATAACCATCATAACTCGATTGTTGGCGATTTTTTTCTGTTGCTTTTACTGCTGCATTGTTTCATGTATAGCGTAAAAAAATCGACTCGATTATTTTCAGGAAATAAGCGACATTAATGAAGCTGCTATAGGATTTTTCGTCGGACCGTTTTTTTTTTTACTGTGAAGCACATTTAAATAAAAATTATCTAAACAATATATCCAGTGTTCAAATTTTATTTAAAATTATCCTCAAAATGCTAAAAAATATAACGAATAACCTCATTGAGAAAACTCAATTCAAGCGCTATGCAAAGAAAATTTCCTTCAAAATGTTTTCCATTCCTCGGTTGCTGCTCTCGAGTGATGAACTGTCGCTCTGTGTCGTATGAAACTTTCATTCCATTTAGAAAGCAATGCAATGGCGAATTTCACTTTGTTTCCGTGGCAAATTGCATTTGGTTTCAAAAATGCATGCTTGTAAGTATTCTTGCACAACAGTTTCCAGTCGCGCTGGGAAAAGCCTCCCGCCCGACACGGGATGAGGAGACCATAACGGCAAAGCCACACATGGGAACCTTTCCAAGACATTGTACGGAAGACATCGCAACGATGTATGTACTGGTACGCACCGACGGCATAATGCTTTTCTGGCAGCATCTGGTCGGTCTCGGGTATGACAGCACCTACTCGGCTGCCGGGAGTATGAGCGATAATGCCACGACCGAACCAGTGCTTCCCTGTGGCACAATCAAACAGGATGAGGTACAAGGATAAATCCTATTTTATACGCTGCTCAAAAACACTATAAATATAGTACAATCTACATGCATCACATGCGTAGCCAGCGAGGCTGTACGTGTGCAAAGTGGCAGAAAAATAATGAACATCTCATTCGGTGGATGCACAGCTGCTGCAACCATTTCTTCGGTAGATTGAACCATAAGCTGACTACATGCCGTAGGAGGGGAAATAGGACATTTGCATTTTCCCTGTTTGTATGCACCTACAGGCAGAGAGATTTTATACTTTCTTATGATGCGTTCGTTTTAAGTTTTATTGCCAGTATATTGTCGCATTCATTCATATAAAATGAGGGACGATGTGTATAGAATTGTGTAATCCAATGAGCAACTAAGTAGTAAGACGAAAAATTTAATTGGATGTGACACTTCTAGTGACGGACTATCGAATTAGACCATGTTTATATATTATTTATAGTCCCATTTTTTATACTTCTCTTTTTGTTCAAAAATAGTTAATTTTATTGTATTATTAACAGAGCTGGAATGTGTAAATGTTTTGTCTGAATTTTTTGACCGTCACTCTATAATATTCTTCTTCTTCCTTGGCGCTACAACCTCGAGAGGTCTCGGCTTGCCATTTCTGGCTTTCTGTGACTTGATTTTACCCGTAGCAAAGTAGTCAGCACTGCGTACACAGGGAGGCGGTCTGAATGAGATTTGAACCCCGGGTCCTGCCGTTTGAAGACCGGCGTCGCTGTCAGCTCGGCCACTGGACCGCCCCCACTCTATAATATGGAAGAGCTTTATTTTAGAATAACCTTAAATAGTGTTTCTCTGGTCATGCAAGATTTCGTTCCATATAATGGGATTGTTGAATCACTTAGGAAAATACTTCAAATAGATATTGGATAATTGCACACAATTAAGTTAGTTAGGTAACATTGCAATCAGTTGTGAGTTTTCTTCCAAATATTTGAGCCAATGCTGTTATACTTTGAAATTGCAAAATGTCATCGAACGGTTTCGACACCAAAATATTTCAGAAATGTTGTTTTACATGGTCTTGAAGTATATGACTCTCTCTTTCTCTCTTCTTGACCTAGTAACCACTCTTAGGTTATGCCTGGCAATTCTGGCTTCTATTAGACTCAAAGATACGCAGGGCTGACTACTTTGCTACGGGTAAAATCAAGTACAGAAAGCAAGAAATAACAGGCCAGGGCCTCTCGAGGACGTAGTGCCAAGGGAGAGAGAGAGAGACTTAGCGATACCAAGCAGTTGGATAGATAGACCTCACTACGGAGTGTCGGCCGTGATGAGATATGAACCCCGGTCCGGCCATGTGAAGACTGCTGTCGCCTTCTACCATCGAGCCGCCTCTCCTTATCGAATCAGGTAATGGAACTTTTGAATCACTTGATACAATGATTCAACTGAATAGCGGAAAAGAATAATTCCGTTGTGGAAAGTTGCAATCATACAATGGAATGTTGCATTCAATTAAGGCAAATTTGCAACTCGTGTCGTGGAACTTGGTAATCAACCAACGCCGGAAGCGTTAGTCCGGTGCCGACTCTCGGGGCCTTTGGTAGCTTGTTAGACGAACTGTCTTCAGAGGATCGGTCCAGACGGGATTCGTTACCCGTACCTGCCGTATGAAATACTGACACCGCTACTGCCTCGGCCACTGGATCACCCCTGAACATTTACGTTATATCTTGTAGTCAAAACTCAGCCCGCTCATTGTTCGAAACATGAAGAAACTTGAATTATGCCCTGAGAAACACTGTTAAACACTACGCTTTAAACAAAAACGTCACCCTATCTGTAGGATTAATAGATCGACTGTTGATACGCTCATTTTAAAATGTTAAAAGCCTTGCCATAAGCAATGTTATCATCGTAAACAAATTACCCTCAACAAAGGTTAAATATTCATACAGATCTCTCTATCTCTCCCATCCCGTTATCCGGTCTGTTTTCAGTGCACGAAAACAGCTGGAAAAAATAAATTCACCGCACGAAAACAATAATGGAAATGAAAAATCGTTCACATACATCTCACGCGCCGAGTTCATTTGGTGAGAACACTTCAATGAAGAGAATGTTTCACCCCGTCAAAAACACAGCAGCCACCACAAGTGTTGCCGGTGCGTATACACGGGTAAAGAATGACCGGTCATTCATTTTGTGGCGATCTCGGCGTACCATTCGCAGCGCACCATGAGCTGCGCGTGATGCTCCATATGCGCAACCGTTCCGTTCCACGGTTCGATGACAAATAAAAAGCATGTCGTCAATATGAGGTTCGCCAATAAGTGTATGCGTTCGTTTCGCCCAAGTCCGGGACACAGCACGCAATCGTTACGGAAACAAATTTCAGTCAATAAAACAAATTTCAACCCTCGTTTGGTGGCACCGTCCTGGTGCGACCGGAAACCGGAGCAGCACATAATCGGTTGCCGCCGGTAGCATAAGCAGCACAGTATGCGGACTAGAACCGTTCCCCCGGCAAAAGCCGGTGTGCAACATGGCATCGAACATACATAAACCACCGAAAAACGTTCGATGAATTGTACTGTTGACAGAGACAAATAAACAAGGCATAAAGTGGCCACCTCACATTTGCCCGTCACGCGACGTGCCTGGGATATTTCGTTTCGCTCTAGGTGTGTGTGTTTGGGGGAGTGAAATTCATAGAAAATCGACCTTCTTCTTTGGCACACGCAAAAACACGCAATCCGGGTGGAGTGGTCTCACCGGTAAGCGTCGGTGGTCGGAACACCCTCCCGGGCGAGCAACAAAAGAGAGCATAATTGATGGTTCTCCGTTGCATTTTCTACGCCAGTTCCAGTTTGCTGCCGGCACCGCTTATGGGGATAACGGACGTCCGTAGAGTAATTGGTTTGGGTTTTCCGAATGCGAACCAATGATCCCGTGTGTGTGTGTGTCTGTGTCTCCATCAACCCAGTCACCCGTGGGAAAAAGCTGAAACCCAAATTCTCTCGGGTGACCCGACTTTAAAACCTTGCTCCTGTGGAGCAGTATGTGTTTCACTTAGCCCCATACGAATGCTTAAATTGAAACAGATTCGATTAAGAGAAGTCATTTTTGTTCCCTTTCTAGGATCGACATGCGAAAGGCTGAAGTGCCATTCATACCAATCAACCCGTTTTTAAAGCATTTAAATTTAAATGAAGCTTTTGTTTAAATTCTCAATAACTGTGTGATTAACAATCAGCACCGTTTTTGGGGGCTTTGGACAATATTCTCACACTTTATAGACGGCATTAAAACAGATTTTTAAAATCGCGCTCACTCACTAGCCAACATTTTAAAAACGTAGATAGATCTTAAGTTAAGCCAGCTCAACCAACCAACTAAAGTAACGTCAAAAAATAAAAACGATCGCCGAAAAGTAAACTAACAGCAAGCGAAGAACGGGGAGTCAACAAAACCCTTCAACAGTCTAATCCACGGTGGCTCAACTGTCAAACCACCGATCGAACCGGCAAACCAATCGAACCGTCAAATCTGCTAATAGGCTTACGTTGCTGAAGCTGCTCCAACCTTATTGCCGGCCGTTGATTATAACAAAAAAAGGCAAACCTTCTCTGCCATAGGCGATATCGTTCCGAGAGAATAATGCCAGAGTGTGAACGTGCGTTTTAATCCAAGTCACCAAAATTTGTTCCCAGTTAAAATTTGGCCACGAGTAAGCTGGCATTGAACAGATCAATTTCAACCGACAAAGCCGAAAGCTTTGTGCTCGCGCACTTTTGATGACTTGGCGAAGAGGAACGTCGCCGGCAATGGTGACGTTAAATGATACTTTGCTCTGGAAGCTTTTAGTTCAGTTTAAAAATATAAATATACAGGGCCTACATAAAAAAATCAAAATTAAAGTTAAGTTTTTCTATTAATTTTGTTTCATGCAGGACGGCCATATTGCTTTCTATTAGATTTTAAAGCGCTTATAAATTATATTTTAATTTAAAAAATATATAACAAAACGATCCGATCAAACAACTTACTTTGTTTGACCGAACCAATCTTCGCTATGCCATTTAAAAGGTTAATGATGCTAAATTACGGGAATACGGAGGCGATGTATAATTTCGTGAAAACATTCAGGCGCTTTACGATGGCTGATTGGCTGTGAAACCCTGGAAAACAATAAAACTATTAGAATAAATTATCTTAACCTAACGACATGGGCAGTTTTTGTTATTCCAGTGGAAAGGCCTGGCTGTTTTGCTAACATAAACAGTTCAGCAGAACATAGCCTAATAACAGCACGAAAACATTTTGCTTACCTAACAAAAGTACTATGGAACACTACTAAATTCTACCCGGTCCCCATAAAAATCGATTTGCATATCCCTTGCGACACATTAAATGTAAAAGCCCTTTGCTTGACGCACCAGCAGCATGTCAACGAAAGCCACTTTACACATAGCACGTGTCTCGAAGCACCGAAGGAACGCGTAATATTGCATTCCCTGAGATGCAATCTGAACCTTGCAAAGATACACACACCTATCGCTCGCTCGGAGCGACAGAAGCGAAAATCAGAAAGAATATTTTCTTCACAGCTTTGCCACAGAACGTATGCATCAGTCAGTAAAGGACCGAAAGAGGGAGAGAGAGAGCTATCGAGCATCTGACGGCAGCAGATGGATTAGCAACAAAACCAGCACCACCCGCTTGTTTCTTCCATATTATATTCTCCCCGAGGAGTTTCGCCTGCAGTAGAATGGAAAACAAAATGCTTGTAACACCTCCTCGAACTCCAAGGGGAAAGTAGTGGTAGTAGAAGCAATGCACTTGTACTTTAAACGCGGCTGGCAAACATTCGCGGCTGCATGTACGCTACACGGGTAAAGCTCGTTGAGTGACGTTGGTGGCATGTCAGATCGGTGGCAAAATAATACACTTTCGCTAGAGGTGCATTCACACTGCGAATGACATCGCCAACGGGGTAGGAGGTTGTACTGCACGTGAAGTGATTCCTTACTAATTCTCTGAGAGGAGGACAAGTTAACACAATATATGGAGCTAAAAAGGCATCGATATAAGATTAGGGATCCAGATTAGGACGTACAGGTATTGCTTTTTAGCAATATCATTTGATTGTGTTCGCTTTTGAGTTATCCACGAATATCTTTTCGATCCAACGTAAAGAGATATCTGTATTGTTGATTTTACAACTGTCAAAAGTGTCATCCTGGAATGCTCATTGGGCGAAAGTCTACGTCCAAAACGCTCCAACAACAGTATTCCAATAAGCCACTGTTTTTTAACCTAATCGAGAGCAAGCGTCCAGTTGATAATACTCTCCCACACCATTCTTGCTGTCCATTCTCGTCTAATTCTTAGACGTCTGCCTCTATGCCCTCCCAAACCACTGTCTGTCATTGTCGTGTCACGCATTCGGACGTGTTCCCGTTGGTTTAAATTAAATTCCTAATTGTGTCTCGCTGCTTCATGCGCACTTCCGGTCTAATCGTCCGCCAACCGGCTCTCGTCTCACACAGATGCCCCTGTACACAGTACAACGCTGGAAGAAGACGGCAGGAGTCTCATAGAGCTAAGACAGGCCAAAATTGTACCACATGTCACATAGACCGGGCATTTCGAGGCAGCAGAATGGTGGCTGTGCAATTGGGTACGGTAACCAAACTTAAATAGGACTGACATGTCGCAAACCACGAACTGGCAGCACATTTGGGGGCAAAATAAAGTTCACCACCATCGAGCCCTCGCACCCCCATCCGCACGTCCGCAGAATGCATGGCTGGCTGTGCACAGCACCGGTTTCGGTTTCCCTAATGAAGCTTCGTTTTTACGCTCGTTTAATCCGCAAATGTCACGCCTCACAGCCGACGAGAACGGATGCATGGGACGAATTTTAATACGACCATCCGACGCACATGGTTTTATTTGTTTGAGAATATCTGCACGCAACGCACTATGCAAGAGCATATTTCAATTTACATAGAGACAATAAGATGGATTAGATCTTTAAAATCTAACGAACTGTGAGATCGTGATAAGCAGTGCGGGGGTTTACCTTGGGTAAATATGTTGTGCAATTGTAGATGACAAACCTGAAATGAAGGGAAAATAAAAATGATTAGTTTTCAGAAGATGTGTTCATTATCAATAAGCTAAGATCAAAAAAAACAAACAAGCTGATCCAATATTCAACTTTGCAAGCTTAAAGCCTTTTCTGTCAGGCATGGCAAGGAAGAATATGGTTAGCGCCGAAATGTAGGCAATCTCACATACATGCTCATATTTTAAATTAAAAGAAGAAACTGCACTAACTTGTAGTACAGTAAAGTGACTAGGAATACACCCTATAACGAAGCTCCCACAATCAAATCCATCAAACGAGCTGCCTACCAATAAGGCAAGTTCATTATACACAGAGATTCAATATATTCACATGAAAAACTACAACTCAGATTCTCAGAATTCACTCTTGCTTTTAATAAGAGAAAATGCTAAAAGAAATCTTGTATGTGCGCCAACCTTCCACTGCTGTCAACGCTATTTTATATTGCAAAACAACCCACCCACTGTTTGTCGGAGTACAAATACCTATTTCCGAACGAACACATACACCCCTGTCTCGGCTATCACTATCAGGCACTAATTTCTTCCGTACAGCTCTTTCTTAATAAAAAAAATATTTTCATCGTCTACTGCTGGTGCTAAAATGCAGCCTGCACATCACACATCGCTTAAAGCACACCGACCAACCTCCAGACCGAACTGCATTCACCCGCTGAGCTAGTAGGTTGGACATAACCGTCGACGAAACCCGAAAAGTGCAAGGAGAAACTGCTAGGTTCACCGGGTGACGGTCGTTATTTTTGATAAACATTTATTAAGGTGCAGAAAATAACTTTTGTCACGCGTGCGACACCGAAGGAAGGGACAGGTCGGGACTAAGTGTCACGGCTTACCGGCAACCATAAACGCAAGAAGTCATCCGAAAGGGAAACGAGTCCTGGCGAGAGAACGAGAGTAGGAGATAGTCTTACCACTTTCATAAAGTATCCTGTTATCATACGCTTCTGGTGCCCGGTAGTCTTACCGACACCGGTTGGTGGTTGCATCCGAGACACACACACACACACACACACAGTGTGCGAGATTATGGGTGCGAGCTTTTTGAAACAAAGAAACTGACAACCCCTCAACCTTTTAGAACGGGGGTTAGATGTTAGAGCTTTTCCGGATTTTTTTTTTCTCAGTCTTCAAGAGAGCGGCAAAAAAAAGCGAGCAGCAAAATCAGAAAACCGACCACCGTCTCCACGAGAGAATGGAGACCCCAACCTGCTGTGGCGCTAAGGACACCACCGTCTACAAATTTTCACTCATGAACATCTCTGGCTATCAGTTGCCCTGGCCAACAATTTCCCCTTCGCCGGGGCACCTCGTAACACCCCATTGGGGTGATATAATTTACCGGAAAGCTGGCCTACGCCTCTTGAAGTCATTGCGAAGCTATCTCGGCAAGCTTTGCACGAAGGTATGCAATAAACTTTTCCACCTTATTGCAATCTAATCACCGGCAGCAAGACACACTAGAAGCAGCAGGACGAGCAGCTCGAGTGTTTGCGTTGTAGCCGTTTTCGCACAAAGAAAGCGGGACTGGCACAAGGGCAGCGCGCCATAAGACGCGCCACGAATTTCCGACGAAGTATTCATATTTTCTCTGCGCCGATTTTCTAGCAACACACAGGTTGAATGCAAGTGGGATGGTTGTAGTACAAAATAAGTACCCAATGATGATGGGAAGGCGCTTCGCGGATGTGCTAGCTCAGAGAAGAGTCTCGTTTTGATCTTCTCGGAACTTTTAGGAGCGCCAAATACAACAGCTTCAAAACGGAATTATTCGGTGAGGGAAATATAAAATTCACCTACAAACGAACCACCACTGAACGGGGTCGGACAAGATCAAAATAAAGAAGCCGAGGTTGTTAAATTAATTTGAAGATTACTCACTACAATATTCTGATAACGCCTCGTAATTGAAGTTGAAATATTTAATATCTATCGTCGTGTGGTTGTCCCGCACAAAAACCGTAGTACTATAAGAAAACATTTCTTAAGCGATCCTTAAATCAGGCCATCGAAATGGAACTTTAACACCGCCAGATCATTCAACAAACCGCTTCTTTAACCTTTCGGTTCAACGCACTTGCTACTGATCCGAACAGAGATATATACACCCAGCCCATTCACCGTAATCGTCTTTCTCGAGCAAAAGTTTGTCTTTTGACGTCGATTGCCTCCAGCACATCGAAACATCAACCACCACTAAAGCCCGCTTGAAACTCGCAACGATAAAAAGCACCTCTGCCAGTCGCCTGCCATCCCAAAGACCGCCCCCTTACCCCCACCGAACAGCTATAGATTGCGCGCGACCAAGAAAGCAGCTGCACAATTGAACAAAAGCACTCGACAGCGCACAACGTCAATTCGATGCCTTAAAAAGAAAATTCGAATGCAACCATCATTTGCTGCTGCGACATAAGAAAGCGCGCGGTTATTTCCTTCGCTGCCACCAATCGTTAGATGGGTACCGCGGGGGCGGGGGGGGGGGTGAATTTTTGCTTTGCCCAACCATCCCGACGCGAAACCAATATCGTACAACACACTGAAAGTACTTTGACATCGGTTTAAGAGAACCGGTGACAATAGGATCGTGCCGTACCCAACCGCTTCTACAGCCCCTGAACTAAATCGTTAGCGAGTGGTGCGCAAATTTCTTTGCACAATAATGCTGGCTTGCCACAGAAATGAACAAAGCGAAGCATATTCCGATATGTGCAGCAAGTCAGTCCGATACATACGCACGCCCGTACACTAATATCCTTTTGCAAGTAAGAGCGGAAGCAATCCCGTTTGGACCGATCCGTTGGGAGCCGGGTTTGGGAGGTAATTTAGAAAATTCTACACAACACACACACACACACACTCATACACAGGAGAAGCATCGACTCGTTTTCGACTCCAGCGTTTCGAGCGCAGAAGAGAAAGTTTTACCGCCAATCGAACAATCGTCCCACGTATCGGCATGCAGATTGCAGTATGCATGATGATCCTTAACGCGTATTACCACCGCCCCAAACTGGTGGTGGTGGTGGTGTACACCACTTGCAGCCCACAACTACACACACACACACCAGCCCACATCCGACACAAACGCTTTCCACGCTTCCACGTTTCGATATGAGCTGAAATCCTGTCTTAATGGAGTCATTTTTTGCACGTGTTTCATCGTCGCCGTACGCGAAAGTGAACCATTTTTCTCTGCTTTGCGAGCCAGATAGCTGAACCGGCGGGTATGTGAGCATATAGCATTTTTCTATGCTTTCCCCCGATACGGCTAGACGAGACACCGGCGCGAGTACGCGAAAGATAGAGCAACGCTGAAATATTGATAACGGTTATTGTTTGCCGAAATTATCCCATTCGTTCCCCCCGGTGCTGTGTTCCGACCGAACGCAGTTTAAGTTTTGCCCGAGATGCAGTTCATCTGAACGATGGTACAATTTTTGAGACTGTTTACCATAACGTGGCTGGCTGCACACAGGCAAGGAGGGGGTTATCTCAGTCAGTTGAACGTATCCTTTTTATGTGTATGTGTGTGTTGTTGGGAATACAGGATTCCGAAGAAAAAGGTGATAGGATGCTTAGATATGCTTTGAATGCTGTGCAGAAAAGATAAGAGATTTTTGTACAGGAAACAAATTGGATTGGTGTTGGAATACTGCGTAAAATTTTAAATTTCTTCTAGCTTTTCACAAGCTTTTTTCAAAGGGTTTGTATTACTTTTTCTATTTAAGGTTAAAACAACTTGGCAGCACATAAAATAAGCGTCCTCATGTGCAAAACTTAGTGACTTAGCGCAGGTTAGTGAATAGTGCTGAGTAGTGAGCTTGAGAGCTACCGGGAGGTCTCACTTCAATAAACTAAGGGCTCTAAGTGCTCTCTTCTATGTCAAAATAGTAACACGACACTCCGCTTACACTCAACGCTTATTTCAGTAGAAGAACGAACGCACCGTCTTCCCCTAGCTTTTCAACGTAGGTGAGACAGAAAGAAGAGGCTCAAATCAAGTAGAAAGAGATAGACCGAGGAAGTTTTCACTCTGCTACTCTGCCTTCATTAAGTAACTCTGACCTCCCAAAGTAGCTCTTGGCACTCTTCGAGCTCTTTACCCTCACGAGACAGCTCTCTGATCTCGCGACGTAGCTCTTACGGCTCTTCAAGCTCTTTGCCGTTGGTGAGCGCGGAGCTACTAGCAGGACTCGTCTCTGACATTTAAGCGACTAGCAGCCCTATCCTATCCTTGGAACATAGAAGCGAATAAGGTCTCAGAGACCCAAAGCATCTATAAATGAGCGATTTAAAAATCAATTACTAAACGATAATCTGGGCAATCTCGTTCGTTGGAATCTTGAAGTGCAAAGTGTTTTAAATAAAGGGACGATTGATTTAAGGACCTCGACATCAATGAAGGCTCTGTAGCTATGATGACTGTAAGAAAATTAAAAAATACTCAGTATTTTTACTGAGGGAAATTGTTCTTACCTCATCGAAATATTGAAAGAAAGTCGAATTATTAAGCGAAACAAGAAATAAATATTGAGTGCTAAATATTCCGGGTCAATAAATACTCAAGTCAGTCTTAATTGTCCCTCGCAGGAAATTTTTTCTAAAGTAGAATAATCACTATAATCACTTTTTAAGATTTCACAATTTCCGAAAAAGGCCCAACCACAAAGCTCATTTGCCTTTGTTCAAGCCGAATACACACGAAGAAGAACCAATCAAGCATCAACTCCCTTTTTTTACCCTGGCGTTTCACTCTCATCTCTTCAGGATCATGATCCATGTACAATGCATTTTTTCACAGGTTTGGTGGCATTTCCTCTTGGCTTCCTTTTTTTTCATTTTCACTGTTCTCATCGGACAAGCCAATAATAGGAATCCAATCAAAGGCAATCGATTCGTACCACGACCGTGTACCGGTGGGCTTGGTAGCCGACAATTTTTCGAACTTCCCCATCGTCACTGATCCTTGAGCGAGCTTGAAAGCCACAGATGAAACAGAAGGAACCGACCGGCAAGCAAACCAACACCACTACCGAAAAAATATGCACACTCTAACGAGAACGCCTCACTTTTGCCTCCATTCTGGCAGAACCGGTCGGGTTCGGGTTTGGCGATTGATCTCCCGGGTTGGGTTGCTGGAGCATACCTTGTCAGTTTCAATCGCACTCGTTGCGCCAAAAAAAAGCTGTCGAGATTGGCGAGCGTTCGCAAAGGTATTTTCGCCGCACTTCTTAGCGTATTGACTTTTCCATCTCCATTCTCCTACCTTTGGTTTTTGGATTTTGGACGAGAAGAAATCCTTTGAAACGTCAAGTGTACGCATAAGTAGAGATCAGCACACGCACCGAGGAGGATAAGGGAAAAGAAATGTCAGGCCTAGTGTAGTTGTTGCGGCTGTGTAGTAGTCATTTGAGTGGTGATGTTCCCAACTTGTGGAGCGAACCGGCGGGATGCAACGTTCGGGAGCGGGACACTACATGGTATAATAAAATCCGTTTATAGGGTGGTTAGCAGCTAGGCAGGACTAGCTCGGAACCGTTTGCATGGCTGCGTGCATGAGGAGAAGTGTGAGTGTGTTGTGTTGAGGCGAATGATGATGAACCGTTCTGAAGTGAGATTCGGAAGCATAAAGGGATCATTAGACGGAACAGATGGGACGAACCCCGAACTAGTGGTGCATAGGGGCGCATATATTTTGTGCCCGAAGTATCCGACGAGCACCCCCGAGAGTGATTTGTGATTTATTGCGATATTTCCAGCCCACATCCTTCGATCCGGGGTGGGGTCGATAAACAAGGAGAGATGATTTAATGGAAGGTTGGAGAGAACGCCACGGTGCACGGTATGGCTGCAGGGGTACAAACTTCGGGTGATGTTGTTTTCGGGCCTACCATGCAGCATTTTCTCAGCTGGACAACCAAGCCGAGAGCCACATTCATCATGTACCAGAACGTAGCACCAGGCACAAGGAACAGGCTCCTGCAGTCCTGACTTACGAAACAGTAACAAACGCTGACTGACGGACACTGCCGAACGGTCTCGGTTTCGTCTGTGCCGATAAAAGTTTATTGGACGCAATGTGCGAGCAACTGCATCAACTGGACACAATTGAGGCCTTTCCCAGTATGTGCTGAAACAGCATCACTCCACAAATCATTTGGAAAACGGGAAAAGCCACACGGGAAGCCGGGTGACGGTGACGGTTCGGAATCTGGCGGGGGGTGCGTTGAAATGTGGACAATGTGGAGGTACAGTACAGTACTTGCACCCACACACACACACACACAACATGAGGAAAAGGTGCACTGAATGCAATAAATCTAATCTCACCATAGGTTTCGGTGTCGATGTTTCATGCATGATTAACATGTTTTGCAATGTTGGCTCCGGTGGTGAACGTTGGACACGGGGCATCCACAGCACCATAAGGTCTTTGCCGCAACCAACCAACGTACCGGAACTGGGTTTTAAGGATCTAACGCAAACTAATGATCTGGTATCGGTTTATCCTCCCCCCCTACCGAGAAACCGGGCGCGGAGCAATCGGAAGTTCGGCTCCGGGAAAGGCGAGTTTTGCCGTCTCAGGACCTCATCGTGCTAATTGAATCCTACTGCTACAGTGCCGCTGTTAAAATATATGCATTATTTATGGTGATTACGTTTTACGCCATTGCATCTTTCATGAATTCACTGGAAAAGGAACGATTACGTCCGGAACCTTACGTGTCGGCTCGGAGGAAATTGAGTCAGCCAGTAAAAGGATGGTACCGTTTGGCTTGGACCGTCGCCATGGAGTATTAAATATTTAGTTCAGTCTAATCATTTAACGCAAAGCAGTACTCTTGTGCAACGTTATTGCTTAATGGAACTGGAAAGTGAAGGAAAAAGCTGATTACGTATAAAGCTATTCGGAAACTTTACTGACAGTTTGTTAGATTGTGTTGTAATTTTATATTTAGCAATATAAATCTTCCTGATGATTGTTGACTCTATTCGCTAAGACTCAATCAACACAAATCTTTCAAATATCTCCATTTTCTTTGTAACTGTGACCTTGAGAATTTCTAGTTTCTTTGACTTGACTTGATTGAACCATAGTAGGATCGTCAGTTTTGCATACGGAGAGATTATCCGGATGGGCTTAAAACCCGGTTTCTGCATTGTCACTCGCCACTACTCTGCAGGACCGCCGACCATTTGATGCTATCAGGATATTTATTTTCCAAAAGGCTAGTAAGACGGGCTTACACTGACGCATGGCTTAGAATCGTGTTCCAGTAAACCACAATGTCTATTCCATGATCGATACATTTGATGCCCACAGTCCCCAAGTCCGGATGTCCATTAAGTGAAGAGAATAATCCGTTCTTACTAGAAGTAACCCCCCCAAGGCCGGATGCCTAAAAAAGACCATCCCCCAAAAACCCGAAAATGAATAACGAATATGGGTCCAGCTCCTGCTACGATGTGCTATTTTAAACCGCCTCATGATTGGCTAAACTTTGACCACACAATTTAACTTTTGCCAAAGCTTCTTGGACCCACTCGCTCCCAGATAAAAGGGTGGTGGACCCGGACCTGTTCCTCAACCCCAACGTAAAACCCTCCTATGGTTAACTTTCCCATCCATATTCCTATCCGCGGTGGAAGATTTGTACGAACAACCGCATCACCTGATGCGACTTGTCGGCTCGAAGGTCTGCCGAAAACTAGCAACCGTTTCCACGAGCCATATGGTTACACGATAAGTTGGACGCTTTTAACGGTGGAGCGTCAGGTGAACGGTGGGGTCGCCGGGGCCGACAGCACACTTTAGGGCAAAAATAACTCAATACCAGGCACCGGTAGCAGCAACAGTCCAGCTATTCTATCAACCCATTAACCTCCACTCAAAAACGACCACCACGGCTCCGTTTCACGTGCGCGAGCCCCTCATCCGCAGCTCCCACATCGATCGAAGCGCAAACTTTCGAAAACGTAAGTTTATTAAATCCTGCCGGGCTACTTTTTCGATAGCGCCGAAGAAAAGATTCCTCTTTCCAGCATGTCAAAGGCAATTAACGCACCCGGGGGCTGTACCGGGAGTTTATTTTTTCCCCCCTGTTTGTTTGGGAGTTTGGTGCTCGCTACGAAAAGCTTTAGGCTCCTCTTGCTACAATCACTTTTTAAGCGGGTGGACGAGGACGAGACGACTAAACTGTTACGATAAAGTTCATTCGTAGCTTCCGAGCATACTGTCCTTTACTAGGGGGCACGGGGAAAAGGATATATTCCCATTAAAGGTTGTAAAAGTGCTTTCCAAGTCACAAAGTAATGGCTTTTAGAAGCTATTAGAGGGCTATTGAAGGACCGGGGACGTAAAAAACGGAAAGTTACTTAGATTGTACATTTTGATTACTTCATTTAAAAACTGTTTGATTCTTGGTACTTCGTTTAATACATTTATAAATCATGGACTATGCTAACTCACCAGGTATTCAAATAAATAACGAAGCTTCACAAAGCAATCAGCATAAATTTAGCGTACATCAAATGGTTTTACATCTCACCATAAGCAAATACAAAGCTAATATTGCTACATCATTCTCCAGACTACATCTCGGCAGATTCACATTCGAGAAGCTTTCCCAAGAAGCCTTTCACTCTCTCCCATGAATGTCAGCTTCAATAATCAACCAATGATTGTCGATTCCACTTTCCCCCCCTCTTAAGAATCGTACTAATAATGACAAATGAGCAGCAATAATTAATTGAAGTAAATTGATCTCTCATCAGCACTTCCCCACGCCGCATCCACACGATTCCATCCACAACTTAAACTCTACCAAGTCTACACCATCACGGTGAGCGTGGAAAGAGCTTCGTTTCTCCACTCGACTCTCACACACCTTCCGCTCGTCTTTCGTGCAAAGTTTGCAGCTAAAAACCTCGTGCCTCGCATCAACCAACATCAGTGTGGAAGGTTGATGTATTATGTGCTGCCTGCTGAAGGATGGTTGGGCGAACGTTTTCAACAAGTCATTCTGCTACCGGCATTGCTCTTTCTTGCATCCTTGGATGCTTGGGGCAGGTTTCAGCAAAAACCTTCCGGCCGATGCTGGTGTTGGTCATCTCCAAGCAAAACCTCGCTGCAAGGTAAAGATTCTGTTTGATTCGCTGTCTTAAGAAGGTTTTCTGATTTGTACAACTTACAATTACTTTAGCCAAGTTGGTGGGAGTGTAGCAGAGGGGGATGGAGTGCGGACGAAACCGACGTCTACCTTCGGAGTTTCGCTCCTAACCAAACAAGCCAATGCACCCGCCGGAACATAGTGGATTGAATGGACAGCATGCCGCACAACACACATACCGACGCCACACTTCTCGGGAGTTCCTGTTGCTTCCGGCAAACCGCTCAAAAAAATTAAGCTCGAACCTCTGGGATATTGTGGCTGTCGATCGGTAGCGCTCACCGAGCTTAGCTGGGGCTTTTATTAAAAGCGCTTCTAACGAATCTTATCGTAGTGGCCCGGCTTCGCTTATCGTTGAGCATCTCGTTTTCTTACATTTGTGTGGTTTTGTTTCGGAAAAATCTTTCCCCCTTTTTTGTCCTCGTGCGTCATTTTCCTTTCCAAGCTCCCTTATGCTATGCCCGAGAGCGTTGAAGTAAAAGTTTGCGCCCAGTTTGTGTTTAACTTTTGTTTTTTCCTAAAACAGATCCACTCACGGATGGATTTATTTTACAAGACGCTTTCCGGGCACAGCGAAGCGCCCGTAGTTATGCAATCAACAGCTTGCAGCGCTACTTCTAACGATCGTGATTACGCCGCTATTTTTCATTCACGTGCATGATCCGCCCCACACTCAAGGGTGATTTATTTTATTCTTTTTTTTTGCTCTCGCTTTTTTACACCTAACACCACCCGATTTGATTTATACGGTGTTGGATTGCATCGAAACGATCGGAACACCGTTTACCGTCGAGCGCGCGCCCCTTGTAGCGTGCATGCAAATGAAACCGTCTAGCGAAAGAGAGCGTAAATGTGAGTGTAAATAAATAAAAACCGTTTATGTAGCGTGGTTTGTTTCGTGTCACGTGTTTGCCTGTTAAGTGGCAGTAGAGTAGAAGGTAAGCAATAGAGAAGTAAAAAAAAACAACCCCACCACACAACACCGTTAAACGTAACAAATGTGCAGGAACGGATGGAAAGACTGCTGCTGCATTCTTTTACCGTCCAACCCCACATGGTTTAGCTGCGATAAGGAAAGCTTATTCCCCCTTGGCATACTCTCGGAGGTTGGGTGGGCGCCACACTCCGAAATCCATTCTCATCTTTACCTCGTCCGGCGACGAACACAGCGGAAGTGAAGCGTGAAAATAGGTTAACTAAATATAAACACACAAATGGAAATAAATTTATTTTTGGAAACTTTGGCTATCCTATTACCATTTCATAGTTCACTTGCTGGTTTGCTTCTTTTTTTCTCTCTACTCAACTCGAACGCTGCAGAACTTCTCACCACCAGTACGGGAAATAGTTGTTTTGTACTTAGGGTTTGGGTTTGGGTGGATACTCCATCCTAACTCCCCACTGGCATCTCGTGGACAGCATTTAATCGGCTATGCAAATGGCGTCTAGATCTGCTTCAAGTGCACGGTCAAGTGTTGCGGGCCAGCGCAGCAGCTGCGTCTAAACGGTCGGTCGGGGAAACATTTCACCACTAGTAGTTTAGTCTTACCGAAGGAGGAGGATGCCGCCTTTTTGTTCGTGCTACACCGGTCGGTGTAGACAGATAAGGGAAACTATTAGCGTACTTTAGCGCAGAACGAACGCCCTTAAAACCAGGACTCGGACGACCAAACCGGACTACTCGGTTTCTTGCTGTTCACTTGTGTGCTTTGTTTTGCATGCCCGCACTCGGGGTTGCTTTCTCTAATGGATTTGCTGATGTGGTTTGTTGTTTCGTTTGGTTTTCTTCTGGTTTCGGTCAAACTGTTTTGTTTTTTTTCTGTCGTTGAGTCGGGTTGCAACATCAAAACGACACGAACAATTAAAGAAGAAAGCAAGACAATGAGACCACCACAAACAAGAAAAAGGGATGTCCTTCGGGTTTCTTTTTTGTATGCCTTGCAGTTGTATTTATCGTCTCAACTTGCACGCGCACACACACAGGATGCTGTGAAAAGTATAACATAATCCTATTAAGTGGTACACCGTTTAAGAGTACTTTTAACTTGCGTTGACCGGTGGGACAAACCATATCTTAACCGCCTCCGACGTGTACACAGGAACAAGTTTTAAAGAGGGAAAATGGATTTTATACGTTAAGTTTATGGCTGTTTTTCACTTGAACTATTCAACTACACTATGGATAAAACAATGTTAAAGGATAAACATAGTGCAATTTGAAGTCCAATAGTCCTGCTTTATCTGCTTTAAAGTGAGTCGTCTGCCTATTGAATATTCGAAAGTCCTGCAATACTCAAATTTATTTAAATAGCATTATGTAAATTAATGTAACTACATTACTGGCCTTAACGATCTCTGTGAATTGTTACGAAATGACTTTACTGTTGGACAGAGAATGAGACTTGCTCCGGTAGGCTAGAGATGTCCATTCTCAGGCGTCGTCAGAAGAGACTTAGTCCCTGAAGACTTTTTAGGCCGTCAACATGGAATCGTGTCCTCTTCCTCTAGATACACAAGTGATGTAGTGATGATGTTGATATGTCCACCAGTAAGGCCGGGCTTGTCGGTCGAGAGCGCTCGATCGTAGGGCAGTTTAAAAGACTTCTGCAGAAAACTAAGCCCAAAATTTCAGTCTCATCGAATATTTCTTGTTGAACTAATCATATTCCGTAATACGAGTAATAAATATGATTCATGGTTTTGATATGTCCGCCAGAAACGCCAAACGATGTAGTGGATGATAGTGGTTTAGGAGACTTCTGCCGTAGGTTCAGTTTCAAAAATTGAGTCTCTTCAAATAATTCGCGTCATCTACACTTACGAGACAATACACCAAACATTTTTTTCCTTCTTCTTTCTTAAACACTACAACCTCAAAAGGAACCTCGGTCTGCCATTTCTGACTTTCTGTGACTTGATTTTACCCGTGCCAAGTAGTCAGCCCTGATAGCCCTGATTTCCTGAACCTGCCATGTGAAGACCGGCGCCGTTATCGCCTCGGCCAACGCAATGCCCCTAAAACATAAAAAACCACTAAAAGAAAAAAAAATCCCCCTCCGTGACAGTGCTTTTCAATGCGTGATTCTTCACACAAGCACTGCCGTGACCAGGATTCGAACCTGGGTTACTACGGCCACAACGTAGGGTCCTAACCACTAGACGATCACGGCTACAAGGGTTGTCGAAAACAGCCCCATCGAACCACCAATATAATGCGCAATCGCTACCACCTAAGCTCAGCAAACTCCCTTCCAAAATCGAAAGAAACAACGCTGACGCGTGGAATTAGCCCGTAAAAGAGAAAATGCAAACGCCAGCATTGCATTGGCGGTGGTAAGCCCATTCGATTGAAGTGTATCAAATGGTCCGTAAAATGATTTTTTTTCTTTTGAGAAACATTTTTCCCCTTACGCTTCCTATTAATGAATGGCAACCAATGCTGCATGTCTGGTTAATAAGGTAATGAAAGATAAATAAAAATTAATGAACGCAGGTTTTCTTTCTCTTTCGAAAAATCAAAATGTTCAAATGTAATGATTTTATTTCATTACTTTTAATAGCAAATAACCGAAAAAAAGGTGCCCTGCCAATATTGGATGTACCAAACGCAAACCCTTTTTTTTCGTCAACTTTTCTTCAAACGAAGATGCTTAATTTTTATTATTATTTTCCTCGGCTGGGCTGGGACCGGGCTTCAAAAGGGCACACGGGCTGGCACTCAACAAAAAGGGGTTCAGGCCACGCGGCATAAAGTAGCCGACACTTTATAAATCTTAATTACGTAACGCTTATCTGACCCGATCCAACGGCCGATTGGGGACGGAAATTTTATTTCCCTGAAACATGCGCGTAAAGCGTGACGCTTTTTCCTCGAGTGGAAGATAAAACTGACACCAACACGGACATCCCTTCGCGGCCATCACCGTTTTGGGTGATAGATTTTTTTTCTCCCTCAAATTCGCTTTCCCCCAATAATAATACACACTACTGTGTTGCCTGTTCTTAATGCCAGCCCCCTTTTTCGATCCACTTTGCTCGAAGTGTCCTTCGGTTTTTCTTCATCACCAACAGCGGCGAACTTCTAGGAACAAAAAAGCTCGTTCAATTTGAAAGGTCTCAACAAAAAAAAGGGACGCAGTGCTCAATGGGCGATAAAACGAATGGAAGCTTTTCACTTTACCCGCGAACTCTCCCCCCGCGAATGGGTTGGCTGGAGCCATTTTTCCCGTTCTCCTTTTGGAGCATCGTAAAAAAAAGGCTGCCGAGAGATCCGTCCCTAACCGGAATTTTCACGTCGGCGGGAGGTGGTGGGGGTTTAATACGGTTGCCTTATGGCCACGCCACCGATACGGTACCGGCTCTGCATCATAAATATGCTGTTGCTGTACTAATTTTTCCAACCACGAACCTTCCCGCTTTCGTTCCACCTACTTTCGTCCTGCTGAGAAAGTACCACGTGTAAGACAAGAAGGCTCAAAACCTCAAGAAAGGAGAGCGTTTTATTACAGGCAACACAACCACATGCAGGCACACACTCGTTATACGATCATCATAATCGACGCCCGGTGAACAACCGTGTGATCGAGTATCGTAAAAATAAACATAATCTCGTGTGCCTGCAGCCGCTGTCCTCCATGGCGTTTGGCGCATGTTATGTACGGCTCTGTAGAATTAAGTCTTCGCCATTTATGCTTGTAGCACATTTTGACAAAACAATTTACAAATTCGAAACGAAAAAGTAAAACCTCCCTTACAGCGCGCTCGAGACGGAACCGTGCCCCTGCATTAATGTGCATCTCATCTCGGCTTACCTTTGGACGGATTTTCCCTCCACCTTGGAGCAGCAGCAACAGCAGTCCAAAAAATCACATCGCATAAATTTTGCTCATGCAGATTTGCAGAATTAATTTTCTACCGCACCGGGGGAAAACTTTTCTCAGGTACAGGGAAAGCCCCGGCACCGGAGTTCAATCGGGATGGTTCATGCATAATTCATAGCCGCAAGGGCTATTGCGTTGTCTTCGGAAAACAAACCGGGATCAGCATTCTTCAATCCTTCAATCAGCTTCCAAAGTCTTCAAAATACGAACAAAATTCGCCGAACAGCAGATCTAAAGCTGCTTCCCGTCATCATTCGCAGCGAACCGACGACCTCATTATGGATTGCTTTAACATCAATGTTTTACCAAAACGATAACTGTAAACATCGATTCTCTCGAAGCGTGAAAAAACGATAACACGGCCCACTTGGTGCTGGGTCCTGGTCCTTCCCTGATGATGATGGTTCAATTCGGCAATTAATTTTAATTTCTCAATCATTTCATTGATTCGCAGAAAGGCTTCATCCGACGGTTCAACCCCCCCTCGGGGTGTCGGAGGAGTATATAGCCCACCGCTCCGTCGCTGTCGTTGCTTCTCTAGCCCTACAACACCGGTCGGTCAAAAGTGTTAATTATTCTAATGAATTGCTTTTCCCTCCGGTGGACCTCACACAACTCTCCTCCCGACTGCGTAGACTTGATGCGCTTTTCCACCATAGGGTCTCATCAAGATTAAAGCACGGAAAAACACGGCTGGCGTCGTGTTAAGGTTGGTGTCGTTATCTTGGTTTCGTTAATGATCCCCAAGGCGATCCGCCCGCAAGGAGAACACACCGTAGATTGGTGTCTTCCTTTTTCCTTAACGGCCATAAATTAACCTTGATCACAACACGGCTGGTTGGCTCCTACCTCCGACTTCCGACAGTTTCTTGTGAACTCTCAAAATCAACGTCAGGAGTCAGTGTGAAGTGGGTGGGTGGGTGTGTTTTTGTCAGACCGAAATGTGCTTATCACATTGGCTATGGACGATATCATTTCTAAGAGGCACGCTACTTCCCAAAACACTGGTTGAAGCGATATCGCCTACGGGGAGATTTTATTGGTACATTTTGCACGATACCAATCCAGCACCTTAATCCAAAGCGTGATGGAAATCTAACCGCCCCTCACCTCAACGATGTCAAGAAAAACATCCTCATTGCTGCTTGAATAAATGGGATTCAGAAATGGCGGCACCACGAACAAAACAAAAAACAACCGGCGCCTGAAATTAGGCAAACAAAACCCGTGGACAAGACCATTTGTGTGACATGGCGCATCAAGCATCCGCACACCGAACCACACGATGTCTGGAACACAGCCGAGATTAGGAAGCACGAATCGCACGACCCCGGCTAACGGCTTTAATTTTAATTAAACCCTCCAGAACCGTGGCTTAGCCGGTGCGCCCCCATCATTACACGCCTCGGTAGCTTTAGATTGGGATGTTGTTGCCGCGCACCTGGAGAAAAAGGAGTACATTATCCGTGCCCTTGGTACACGGTGGCACTGATGGAAAAAGGACAAATGAAACGCACGGAGCGGGAAAGAGACACAACACCCAGAACAGAAACCTGCTGCATGCATCGTTAAGAAATGGAAACAAACACAACCTACAACCTACGCAAGATCTTCATTCATAGCCTTCCACCTTTCTGTGTGTCTCTCTCCTTTGTTGGGTGGTCCCGCTAGCAGTACAAAACCCACGAAACAAAACAGGGCAAAAAAAAAAACATACCCTTGAAAATCTCAAACCAGCCCTAGCGGGTAGAAACACACGCTCAGAGGAAAAGTTTTAATAAGATATCCTCCTGCCAACATCACCGGCCAGGTAGGCAGGCGGGCACGTAATTAAAGATTTCTCGCGCGTGGCACCTTCCAACTTGCCGAAGCAGCAGCCAACCAGGGATGTACCAAAATGTGAAAGATATGGTTGGCATTCACGTGAAATTACGGTTCCGAAAACAACGCAACGCCAGCAAAGCAAATGGACCAGGTAAGTGTGAGTTTGCTTCACCGCGAAAGCCGCGTCGTTGGTTCGCTTTCAATTTTACCATTTCAACACACCCAAAAACCACGAGGAAATTGTTTATCTTTGCCCGAGCCACGTTTTGTTGGATAAAGTTTTAACGACATACAAAAGTACACCGTGAGTGACGTTTGGATGCGTGGAAGTTTGTTAGAGGTGTCCTGTATGTATGCGTACGCCCTTTTGGAGACCGTATCTTCGTTCGCGGACTTTTGGGTTTGATATGAGAGAATAAAACGATTCACTGATTTGAACCGAGTGGCGCCTAAAGGACGGCAACCCGCACGTCATCGTGTGTGGTGGAGCTACAAGCGAGTGGCGTACTGGAAATATCTTGATGCCTGTGAGGATTGAATAAAAATGGCAACAATTGAAGAAATGTATCTTTAAAAACAGTGTCCAAAGGAATAGTTTAACTGGTAAACAAATAAAGATCAGTTTCATACGTTAATCCATCGTCAAAGTACATTAAAGTCGAGTCTATTGCCCTGTGTACAGCTCTAAGAATGAAGCTATTAAGAAGCACCTCAACGCACTTACTCACGTCTCCCCGTCCCTCCCGTACAATCCAGTTGATTGCATCAGGACCAATTGACAAATGACGACGTAAATCGCAAATGATGGCAATAATTTAATTTCTCATTGCTCACGACCAGACTGCATAATTTTGCACATCCGGAAGCATAAATTGAAAATGGCCACCCTGGCAGGCAGCAGCGTTACACAAAGAGCATGCATTTTCCATTTCCATTGTCTTGTGATGTTGTTGATTTGATTTACTTTTTTCTTAAACATTGTCTTAATGCACTTAGCATGCACAGCAGGATAATGCTTTTCATCCCTAGTTATCGTCAGTCTAGATATTGCGATTAAAAGGCAAGAGTCAGTCGCATTCAGCATCGCACGATGGCCATATAGTTTCGGGTTGCTTTTAAAGGAACGCATCAAACCCACAGGGGCAGCGCTCATATAAAGGAAAATAATAATTTGTTTCACCACATTCGAGCACCATCCTTCCCAGAACGTCCAGCAATAAAGTGTACAGTAAAAATGAGTTTTAAAATTAATTATGCTTCTTCATCGCACGACACTACTACTCCTGCGTCCATCCACCCATCCACGGCGCTGTACGCCATGAATTGATTCTTAATTAAGTTACGATATTGTTTTCGCTTTCCAACCATATCTCCAACGCTCGCCAGCTCCTCCTCTTACAGAACTTTCCAATCATTTGACAAATGAGATCCCGGTGCAAAAGGACGCACTGATGCAAAAACAAGTGCATCACCCAGAACCCGCACAGCAGCAGCAGCAGTAGCAGCATTCTTCACATTCATCCTGAACATCGGTCCGGCAGTTTCGTTGGATCTCCTGCCGGCTGGAATGGTTTCGTCGTGTCATTGATAATGATTTTTACCACCCCGCGGCCCGGCGTCGGCGTCATGTCGTCCGAAAATGTTGGGATTAAGGAAAGAGTAACCGATCGGGGAAAAGGGCCATCTACCGGGGAAAAGAAATATTCAACGCGTCCGTGATCGTGCGGGTTGACGGTAAAATTAATTAATATTTATCATAATCCGGCTGAGCGCTACCCGAATGGAGTCACAAATGATGGTGCATATCTGTGATGCTCAATTTTACACACTTCACCCTTCGTACGATCGATGCCCAAACTTTCGGTGCCAAATTGTGTGTCGCGGTGTGTGTGTGTGAGAACGTTGTGCATACAGCAGAACCCTAAAAAAAATACGGTAATAATTCACCGACTACCGAAGACAGGGGGGTGGTTACATACTGTGTGCGTGCGAGTGCGGGAGTAACATTCTCGCGAAACATATTTGCAGCACAAGTGCATAAGGTCGTGCTTCTTTTGTTGGCCATGTGGTAACACCAATTGTTTGGCAGGACACAACGATGCAATTGCAATGGCGATCCCTTCCTCGTTCTACTCGCATTCGGTGGTACAGGCGGGAAACAAGCACGCACGTGGCACGTGTCTTTCGCTGGAACTTTTTGGGGGTAAATTGCATTTTAATGATACGCTCCAGTAGACATACGCGTCAGATGTGTATTACACGTAATCCAGTGCATGGGACAAGAGGCACTTCTCCACCTTTGACAGTTGCCACGGAAATTCATTCAGACAAAAAAATGGACAACAAATAACTTGGTTTGGTTGTGGCACTACGTGCGAATTGGATGTATCGTTTGCACATTGATGGGTGTTTTAAGTAAAATATTTAATTCAAATACATTTTTAATTTAATTGAACAATAATTAGCATTGATTGCTAGCGCGAGAGTTTAGTGCAAGTACCTGTTCCATGTCTTGCTTTCTGTGACTTAATTTTACCCGTAGCAGGAGGTCAGCCCTACGTACGGGGTGGCAGTCAAGAAAGGATTTGAATCCCGGTCCTGTCGTGTGAAGACCGGCACCGTTATCGTCTCGGCCACCAGACCGCCAAATCTACTCCCTAGATTTGATTCATTTTAAGTTACAGTTCAACTTGCAAAGTTCAAATAAAGTTTCAATTTGCAAATAAATTATATTTGATAGTTCATCAAGCCCACCATCAGGATAGATAGCCACACCAAAACCAAAAACCACAACGATCATCATCAAAGATGTGCAATCGAAGCCCGTTTGGCCAACCGGCTTCCCCAACTAATGGAAGCATAAATCTCGCGCAGATCAGGTGCGAACATAAATTGCATCTCAATCGACTGTCCCAAATACGTCAGCAGCCCCCACGAACGAATCCATTCAAAATTTCGTCAAACCCAGCTTCTGAGTTTTATTTTTATTCCGATTACTCACCCAACCGTGTTTCCGAGTTTTGAGGATGGCATCAATATCCATGACTTGGCGGCCCTAAAATATACCCCAACCCTGCCGACTTCGTCCAGTGGCGCTTTCAAAACGATATTTCAATTATGTGACAGATGAAACGAAACCTAACCAGACAATAACAACAACATCAAAACCACACACAAACGCAGATACGACACGACCACGATCAATTTAAATTAATCGTCAACCATCGGTCCGGTCCGAAAGTGCAGAGACCGCCAAAGGGTGATAATTTATTTTTAAATTTGTTTTTTCCCCTTTCTGCTTTTCTTTGCTGTCTAAACTCAGTATGAAATGAAGCAATCCTCTTAAAAGCTAGTCCTTTTGGGAAGGATACCGACAAACGGTTGTTTCTTTAAATTAAACAATATAAAGTACAAGGTCTCGAGCAAATATACACAGGGGCATAAAAATGTTACAGCAAATGAAAACAAATTGTAATCTGCATCTGGTTGCTGGCTGTTTTTCATTACTTGTCAGTGAGCCCCGCGGTGTACATTTTAATTTCTTGACCAACGTTCTTGCGTTGCAAGTTCACGGTAATGAATGTATTGCTTAATTTCGATCTCAACACAGTCACAGTCAAATGAAGATTTGTGCGCTGTGCACTCTGGGATCGTTTGCAACATTCTAGCTCAGCAGCGCACCAAAAGACCGACCCCCGACATACGTACAATCGATGGAAAATTAATTGTCATCTTTGGTCTTTTTTGCCGCCTCAATCGAAAGAGAGAGAGAGAGAGAGAGAGAGAGAGAGAGGGAGAGAAAGATGGAAGGGCAAGTATCATAAATTGTACTGCTTTAACATAAACCGTTCTCAACGCTTTAGCATTCAGCCCTTATGCTCTTGCGCCCAGTGAGTCTCGGCAATGTCCTTTTACTTATCCACAACGCCCAAAGGGTATGTAATATTGAGCATTTCAATCCAAAGGTTGGTTGTCGCACTCCGGTTGTTGATTGGGAACAACCGGTGCAAATCGTCCCCCCTACTGGTTTGTATGATTTGTTGCCGAAGATGTGTTTTTTTTCTGTCTTTCCCATCTCCCGTTCGAGATTCCCTTTTTTACCTTTGCCCCAGGAGTGTAAGTACAGAGTGTTCTACACTCATAAATATATCTCCCACAATTTCAATTTACACCTACGCGACCAACGAACACACACACACAGCATGAGGCTTGAGTGCGGAAAAAGGAAATGAGATCCGTCTCGCGGTCGGTCGCTTCATTCCATTACTGAATCGTTTACTTGGTTCGCTTCCTTCCACATTCTCACGCGAGATCTGAGCCCAGAAGAACGTGTGGTTGTGCAACAAAAGCTAAGGAACCAAACAGTACGACACATAAATTACCACCAATCGATTTTGAATAACGTCACAAAGTAAGGAACCCCGAAGGTTGAAAGAGGTCCAGGTGAAGCTTGAACGCAGCGGGAACGCACCGGAGCAGACGATAGGGTGGTGTAGACCATATAATCGTCTTCAATCATCGTGCAATCAAGAAGAAGCAACACGACGCGAGACAGAGGATTATGCTGTGTGCCGAACGGACGGAAATGATGCGTTTTTTGGGGAGCAACGACAACAAGATGCAAGAATTCTGTTGCTCCCGCTGCATTCTCACAGCTCACATCTTCTTCCGACCCATCCGGGACAGTAACGAAAAAGAGAGCACTAAAACAAGAAACACTTCGTGCGTCGGGTTGTAACCACCGTCCGGTTGAGCTCCGGTTGTGTGAGACTCTGTCGACATCTTGCTGTTCCTCTTTTGTTTTTACGTTCCGTCCGTCGGTCTCAGGAACGGAGCACGAAAAATTTGTATATTATGCTGATGATTGCCACTCATGTTTTTGGGGTGTTTTCCTTTCCCCCAAAAATCTTTATCGCCCACCATCCCCAACGCGATGCTCACATTTATCTTGCACGCCTCGCTGATGTGTGGTGCGCATTCGAGTTTATTTTCCTTACTCCAAGCGTCCGTTGGCGGTACGGCTTTTCTTAGTTTTATTGGCAGTTTGTGCGTCGTCCGGATGGCACGGGCACGAGTCTTCTGTGTGCTGGTCTTCGCCCGGATCAAGGGTCGTCGGGGTGGGATTACCCGAGGTAATCCACCTGGATGACCGGCGGGAGGAGTGCATTTCCCGATGCGCAGAGCTAATCAAACCGTTCGCGCGGCCCACGCGCGTGCTCCTTTGAAATGGAATGTGAGGAGATGCAGAGGATGAGCAGCAGCAGCAGTACTAATTCGGTTTGAAGGTGAAGGGATGATAAATTTTAACCCTAGCGTGTCGTAAAGGGTTTATCGCATCGTAACAAATAGTGGTAATCAATGTGTCGGAAACTAAATAATCTATTTAGAATTATTGTGTTGGAGACTGACGCTTCTAGGTGGATTTACAATATAACAGAAAAAGAACAATCAAAAAAGAGTTATATCTAGCTACTCAGACTTGAAAGATATACCATAAAGCAAGGTAATGCGCATGATATAAGATTAATGAAGCCCACGATGACGTAAGTTAGAACACTAATGTTTTTTAACCGATTCCAATCAAACTAATACATAATAGGATTCGCGCCGAGATTTTTAGACAGATTCCCAGATATGCTTTCTTTCCAATTTTTTACTCAATTTCCAAGGTATTTTAGATAGTAACAATATTGACATCATGACGCAGTCCAGTGACTAAGACAATAGCGTCGCCGATCTTATTGCTAAAGGGTCCGGGATCAAGTCCCATCCAGACCAAAATCCAAAATTAATTGATCTCAGAAAAGCTGCATCCCTTCTCACCGATAATAAAAAAAACTATATTATTATTCTTTGGTGTGCATCTCCCAACAAACACAAAAAAAAACCTAGAATCAGTTGTTTTTCCCTGGCTCGTCCAAAAACCCCCAAATTTAACAAATTACAATGTACGATGCAATTTCGTGAACACATGCAACATGTCCACCTACGCAAACAAATTAAAATCCGGTTCCCATTCACACACCTTCCTCCTTCACGCTTACGACTCCATCAATTTTAAAAGCTTGTCATACGGCCTGCATCCTTCACCCCCATGCTATGCACCGTGTCCCGACCCGCCAGAAAAGTTGGATGTTGCCGCATGTTGTTGGGGTGGAAAGCTGATAAAAGCGTGGGGAAGCTGGTTTCGACCAGCAACGAAACCAGCCTGATCACACGTACGCTGCTGCTCCAGACACATAATCCGGGGCCGGACACGGCATAAAACAACAATGCAATTTGAGACAATTAATAATACAAAAGAATCGTAGCCCGGTACCGAAAATATGCTGCACAGTTTTTTTGTTGGGAGTCGATGTCGATGAGGTGGTGAAGCAAATGGCGGCAGAAGTAAAATACACACCACCTTCGAGAAAGAGGGTGAAAAAAAGAGTGATAAAAGAATGAACCATGCACCTCGCCCGAACACGACGACGACGACACACCGAACTCACCTTTCAACCCGTCGGCGGCGGCATTGGCCCCATCTGCGACAGAAAACAAAACAAACGAACTCATAATGAGTGCAAGTCATGTTCTAGCCTTCCCACACCACCGGCGTCGTGTCGTTGTGCCTGAATCGGAAGAGCCGAACCGATGTTGGTTTTGTTTGCTGTATCATATTTTCATCCATAACAGTTTCAAAGGGAACCATCTTTTCGTGCTCGCTTTATATCATTTTCATCATTGTTCTCGACCCGACAAAAATATCACCACCAACAAAACCCTTCCATGCTGTTGCTGCTGCTGCTGCGGGTCGGTTCGGTGGTATATGGAGAAGGATACTTTTACAGAACCCCTTCTTGGTGTGTACGTGCCCATGCGGAGTCAGGTCGGGTCTCACACTAGGTGGTGTTAGTTGGTGGCGCCAGCCACCATAGCTTCTTCCCTTTGTGAGAGGATACCCAGCAGAACAAAACACCAACAATGCTTAAGCTAAGCTATTGCAGACCCTTTGAATTTGCTTCCTCCTGGCAAACCCTTGGTTGCCGTTGCCGGACGGGGAATTTATGCTCCATTCTTATGAGCAAGTTTTATGTTGCGCAGGAACTTTGAAGAAGTGTCATTCGAGTGGCTAACCGGACGGGCGCTCAGTAACTATCGGCAAGCCGACACAAGACAAGGAAAAAACGCGACTTGAGGTACGGAAAAGTTGTTTACTTCTTCATTTTTTATGATTTTATTACCAAACCCTGCCAAATACGTACAAGCTCTAGAACAATTTAGAGCATAGTCGGTGGTGGAAGCGAAAAAGAAAACCATAAGGCACTGGAACAATTTCCCGGCCGATGATATCGGTGGGCTCACGAACGGGCAGCAGGAAAGACTCATAAAAATGAAACCTTGGAACGATCCCGCGCTCACAAAAAGGGAAAAATTGTCATCCCCCGTTGGGTTTGCCCTGTGGTCACATTACTTCTGGCCATCCAAACCCCACCGGTGGTGGAACCGAGGAGAAACCCCCGCGTGCACGAAGAAACGGGAGAATAATGAAAAATTAAGAACACAAACCCGAAACCCACAAATAGACACCCACGTGCCACAGGCGGACCTTGGTCCCGGGCCTGGGCACAGCTGTAAAACGCCAACCGGAGCCTCTCAGAAATCCCGCTTCCAAACGCACGAACCACCAATAGGTTGGTGGTTGGCACGGATTTGCTGGAGACACCGCTGTCTCAAGGGGGCTCTAACGGTCGGCGGCCGAAACGGAATGAAAAAAAAACACACGCTAACCCCTCCTCCCGGGGACAATGGACACATTCCACAGGCATAGTAACCGATGAGTTGGGCAGTGGCGGCGCCGGTGGAGAGCTAGCTGGCGCAGGAAGCCCACCCGGCCTTGGTAAAATTACTTTTTCGCGATAAGATTTATGTCGAGACGATGGATCACACGCAGCTCGAGAGCGCCGATGCTGAAAGGCGCCACACCGAGATTCTGTGCCGTGGAGCACGGAATTCTCGAGAATATTTCCCTTCGGTGCTCACTCAGGGTGTTCTGCTGTTGCCGCTTCTCGTTACTCGTCGCGTTTGAAAATCCTCCGGCATAAGATTCGGAATAACGCCGGCTGTAGTTGCGCGGGATGTGATCGTCGGCTTTTAGCGGAACTCGAACACGAATTGCTTGTAGAATTCCAGAATTTATTTCCAAACCAGATTACCGGGGCTAGGGGATGTTGGTGACAGGGAGTCAGAGAGGAAGTATTTGCTCAAAGAATCTCTTCCAGAGTACTTACAAAATTGTTTTCGTTATGGACATGCTTCGGGCGAACGGCGTACATTCCGAGCTACAGTTCGAATTCTTCTCAACAACACTGAGACCTGATACTCTTTTTCCAATCCAACCAATGAATTCGTTCCTACGCCAATGAACTAAACTGAGGTTGGGTTTTTTTTTTTGGTAATAGATAACATTGAATATTTTAGGAATAGTTTTGACTTCAATCACTCTCACCTATTCATTGGTTCGTATCGGCGCAAATGCATAATTATAATTCAATTCCGTCAGTCCCCGCTCCAAAACTCTCCCCGAAAATTCTGAAAGATGATGTTAAAACAAAGACCATGCATAAATTATGAGATGCTCGTCGTCACCCCGTGTATAATTCAATCGCATCGATCACTTTGCATCGCAAATTATTTTTCCACTTAAAACACCACCACAGTTGAGAGGTTATTCATATTCAGCTTCAAATTGAAAATCGGGCTCAGAAGGAACACGGAAAAAAATTCAAATGGATCGAAATAATAACGCCCCAGGCCGGTGGGGGAATTAACATCGGTCGTTCGGTCGCTAATGCCTGTCTCGGAGTTGGAGCCGCTCGGAGCCTCAAAAAAGTATATCACCTCCGTATCAATTCAGTCCGCTATCTCATCGTCTATATCCGAAGAAAAAAAAAACCCGAAACCATCAACAGACAAAGTACCGAGAGAGTGCGAGTGGACCGGGTGAGTGATAATTATGGGGACATCACATCAGAGCGTGCGAAGAGTACACCGAGGCCAGAGGTAGAGTGCAGGAATATTTGATTAGTTTCGGACGGCAAGCTCATTAGCGTGATGTGCGCGACTTTCGAAGCAGCAGCAGTGGAAATCCTGATGAAAATACTTAAATATGAATCACACAGCACTTATATTGCTTTCCTGTGAGCACAGGATGCTAGCTAGGACCTTGGAAGCTGGACGTGGTATAGCAAATGAAACAACAAAACAGTAAAGAACAAAAAAAAGCCGTCATTCACCATTCACTTAGCGAACTGTATTAATCCCAACATGGTGGTAATCAGACGTGATTATTTTCCACGGCAACCGTGGCCAACAAATTAATCTACGCACTGGAAAATTGCTATCGGGAAACAGCATGGCAAAATTCGGCCGAAACCCAACCCAACTTTGAACAGTGGCAAATAAATTCTTCGAACATGCATTTTGAAAATGTTGTGCAGATAGTAGAGTAGTTGGAGTATTTTTTAATGCGCATTGTAAAATTGGCTTTGTCTAGGCTGTTTGAGGGCTTATTAGAATTAGCTAGAATCGTGCGAGAAAATTACAAATTCAATCCTCCACTACCTAACTAGAGTTCCCGTTCCATCGCTCAATAATGTACTCAGCTTTCAGCATCTAATTATGAAAATAGACGCAAATGCACACTGATTTAACCTTTTCACAGAACTACCTGGAACGATCATCATTATCACAATAAGCGACATTTCCCGAGAAACAATCTAATTGCATCCGATTGCAATTCCACACCACACAGCGTTCAATATTGACCAAACCCCGCATCGAGTTCTCCAGTGCGAGAGGTTAAATTTATTGAAATTATTACAAACACGTCCGTCAAAGTGGTCCTCCCTCCCATCGTTTTGTGGCGCTTCCCGTCAACAACTCATCCGAAGCTGTCAACGATGGTGAATGTTATCATCAACACCATCGGAATTCGCACAGAACGGCGGCGCTTGATTTGTTACGCACCGAAAGTCGTCACGAACGGGAATCAGCATCATTGTGTCACACACCGCAAGACACAAGACAGACGTACTTCATTCAGCTGCTGCTTTCTTCGTCCGGCCCACCCATCGCTAATGGCGCCAGCCAATTTGCTATCACCATTTGCTAGATTAAATGGATCTGCTGTTCGTTCCGTTCGGTTGCCACACTACTACAACTACCATTGCTATTATTATTATCGTACGAGATCTTGAGCTCATGGGACCCCCGCTTTAATGCCCTTCGACCGCTCGGTATTTTCGTCTGCGGCGACACAATTAATTTGCACTCTAATACGTGTGTGTGTGTGTCTGTGAAAGAAGCGTAAGAAAAATAAACACATTCGAGATACGCAGCATCATTGGGGACACGACGCGCCTCGTCAGTCTCAGGTGCCTACTCAGTCACATTGGTTTTTTGATAGCGACATGAAAAAAAAACACCAAAATGCATAAAAAGCGGCGCGACGCTTTGAATTAAAGGGAAAAACACAATTCGAAGCGACGATGAAGAAAGCATGCGACAAAAACTCAGAAAGAAAACAATAACAAACAAATGGGCCGCAAACACTACGCGACAGCAGAGATGCAGAACGAAAGAACGGAGGTAAACAAGACAGAGGCTGACAGTTCTCATGTCGCTTGCCGATGGCGGCGGCAACATCGGTGGATGTTGTTCTTCATCTCAAAACATCTTAACGCACTATTGCGCCACCAAAGACACACACGTCCAACGCCGGCTACTAATGGCCAGAATGAGAACAAGCAGCATACGCCACCGCAGTACAGCGTTTTGGTGGATATTGTTCCATCCATTCAAAAAAGCAAACGAACGGAGTACGCCACTAGCGGGCGCGTGATGTGGAAAAAAAGAGCTATCACACGCCTGGTGAAGAAAGAGCTGACGATGACAAGTTTGGGGAGACATTTTTGGAATTCCATAGACAAGAGGCCTTGCACGAGGGAGGAGGGAACGTATATATCTTCTGCAGTTGTTGTCATTTATTGACTTGTTTACGACTACCCGGCACGCGTTTGCACCATTTCCGGGCGAAAGAACGCTGTTGAAGTAGTAATTAAACCAGATACTCACCATGCCCACACATAGACGGATCAAATGAACCGGAAACATAAAATGTGCACTACACCGCAACAATACAACGAGTTCTAGTTCTCAGTTGCCTAGTACTCCGAAAGGCAAGCACCGGGAAAACGTAAGATATCACGATGATTCGATACGCACGCCAGCCTCCAACGAAACCAACATTACTTACACCAGAACACTTTTCACCAGAAATCATCTGGAACGGCGATAATTCCTTGGAAGAGGAAAACAGAAAATGCCGCACACACAAACTTTTTCCCTTGACCACCATATCTCAGCGCGTCTTCGGGTTGTTCGGTTTCTGAAGATCGGTCTCACACGAACCGGATTGCAAGCTTTTCGCGCGAAAGGATGTCGGAAGCGAGAGGAAAAGTTGTGTAGCTGTCAAATGAAACTAGCATTTGTAAGGGGAGCACAGAGAGCTTTACGACAAAAGACACTGACACTACACCGGACGCTAAGAAACCACGCAGCGAACTATGCAAACGGCGAGCATAGTTGATTCTGTCGCTAATTAGAAACTATAACGAGAAAACTTTCTTTAATCTGCACTAACGCATCGCCCGCGGTGATCTGACAGAAGCACTGTTCTCTCGGGTCAGGATGGTGATGAGGTGTATCTTCATTCGGGTGACTTACAGAGAAAGCCACAATCCTGTGGGGTTTGTATTGCTAGTTTGTTTCGTTTCTACATAGCAGGGGTCGGCAATCTGTCGGATGGTACCTGTTGTAAACTGATCTGAAAGTTATGTGCGGGTCTGATGAAATGCATGATCAGACGTAATGAAGCACGGTTTATCACAGTGTTTTTGGTCAACTTATGGTTGCTCGGTAAAAAATGTTTTTTGCAATAAATCAAAGATCTTCTTTGATATTACCACCCAAATGATGTCCAGGCCCCGAGACGTCTTCGCAAGCAATTTCTTGCTCTTTTGACTTGTGAGAGTCCATCCTGTGTGCGAAGGGACGGCACGGGTGGGATTTGATACAGGTTCTGTCACTTCAGTATTTGAGGCCACTTCTACTAGTCAACAGGCCTCTTTCATTAGCCAACGGGCGATGAGGAACCTTAAACAACGCCTCTAATGTGATGGTGGGGTCTTGGAGACATCAAGATTTTAGAGGTTCTCGAACTCCGATAAGGGGAGTTCGAAATTCCGTTCGAATCATCCGTTTTTGACGGGCCTGGGTCATACCGGAAGGAACCAATGAAAAGGATGTACAGCTACTCTGATATTTCGAACGAATGAACTCCTTCTTTTGTAAACAACTTTTGGATCAAACTGTTACAATTACAACACCAACAACCTATACCTGCTCCTTAAAGCAGGGGAACCTTGGGATTGATCAATGGGAGCATTATTTATTTGACTGAAATATTGCAAAAAATTCGAGAAACTCAAGCAACCATTTCGATAGATATCGAACGAATACAACTAGAAAACACTTGACGGATAAATAACCAAACCAACACCAACAGCTGCTTCCCTGAGGGGGATAAAAATACAATCGAACTTCATGTAGACGACTAATGCTTTGCTATTCCCACCGAGAGCGACACATCTCAACGCGCGCACATTCAAAGATCGCTTCTAATCGGATCTTGTTCACGATAAAACAATTTGTCATCTCTATCACCCGACACTTGGCGAGCCCCAAAGGCAAATTAGATTCCGCTGTACGGGGGAAAAAAGGCAACACCAACTATCCAAACGAAATAACCGTCTCCCAAACCTACCCCAACAACACCACCACCCAAATGATGATGGTACAGCATAAATCGCACAGTTTTGGAGGATAAAAACAACTGCCAGTGCCGGTTGCAGCAAAGGATCCGAGCAAACGTTAAACCACAAAAAAAGGACGAAACGATCGTCCGACGAAGAGTCCAGGACACGCGCGGGGACACACGAGCGTTGGCATCGCTTCCTCTCATCAGCGAAAATATCATTTTCGTCGTTCAATCAAGACTATTAATTTCCCGTCCCCATCATCGTCATCATCATCATGGCACGAAAGAGCCAACCCGAGTCCGCGTCAAATGAGAGCGGGTGAGGACCGAACAAAAAAAAAAGCTACGATCCCGCACACACACACCACAAACGACAACGGAAAACCTCATCAGGGTCAGGCTAGTACATACACATGCCAAACCAAGCACACTGATTGGATGATTCGGAGATGAGATAGATCAAACGGAAGCAAGCCGAAGGAAAGCCTCGGGGAAGGTAGAAAGGAGACAAGGAAAATAGGAGCGGAAGCAACGAACACCCCCCCCCTCCCCCCCCCACCTCAGCATCCTAACACTTGCAAAACGGTGAAGCGGAAATTGAACTTCTACCAGACCTGGTGGCGCGCGATTTCATCCGTGCTACAGCGGACCGTCATCGTCTGCTACCTTTTCAGCTCAACTTCTGCCCAAAACACCAAGCGATGGCCGCTGTCTTAGCTATGGATGAAATGATGATAATGCACCAGCCACCGTAGGTGGTCTGGAAAATCCTAGCTCCAGGAGGCACCTGCTTTTTTTTTGCTTCTATCGGTGAAGAAATAAAAACCACACGACCCCAAACAAAAGTCACAATGCGTCTCATCTTTCTAGATGAATCGCACAAGAGAGAAGGTCTTATAAGAAGTTTGCGGAAAAGTTGGGGGGCGACACGGAGTGCTCAGCACCCCTCCGTTCGGGTGTTCCATTGCGTGATGCTTCAACATCATGCGCCGAAAAGTCTTCCATCATCATCGTGCGGTTCTGATTCTGTCACGGGAGCGGTACTCCCGATTCCTACGCCCATCTGCCCATCGCAGCGCTAGTTTTACGCGCGTAGGAAAAAATAAAAATAGATCCTCATCCTGCACGAGTGGTGTGCAAAATTGATGAAAGCTTTACCTCAACTTCAACACCCGAGGATGAGAGAGTACAAGGATGAGCTGGAGCAAAAGAAAAGCAAAAACACAAGGACTCCAGATAAGCACGCGTCCACAAGCAGGAGATCTCCGCCAAGCCTATTCCAACCCCGCTGGTTGGAACAATTGATGGGAAAAGTTACCTATTAACTTTCTCACAGCGGCCAGCAGGACCAGACAGGAGCGCTGGTGTGGGAAGATAGCTGCTACGTCAAGGAGCTCCACACAGCACATATTCACTCTTCCGTATGATGGTATTAAACGTTCGTCCATTGAACCATTGCTGCAGCAACCAGACCGTAACAGGGGCTCCATTCTTCCACTCCCGGGGCACGTTTATAGTGCGAGAGGACCCACGGTGTTACGGTCAATGTAGAAGCAAAAACTGCGTGTACGACAAGATTAGTTAGTGGTAAAATGAAATAACACTCACACACACACTCACTCATCCTTGAATCATTCTCTAGGTTCCTTCCTGTGCCTTCCTGTAATCATTATCAGACGGTTGCCCACCGAAGCCAAAAAAAAAAGGGATGTGCTTGAGAGCGAAAGCACAAAAGCAGACGAAAGTTGGCCGGAAAAGTTTTCCTCCAAAAAGGTATTGAATTAATTATGAACGCCTCAAGAGCTGTACCATTAGTCAACTACTTCGGGGCGCACATTTTCGGGGTTTTTTTGCCGTTGAGCGTGTGTCTGTGTGTTTTAGGGGAAGGATGGTGTTTTATCTCCAGATTCGCGCAGTATACTATCCTTGCCATCACGAGCGAAGTAGGACGTAATAATTCAATCAGGCAAAGGATACAAACCTAGAAGGGATTGCGCGTGGAGCGCCATGCAGGATCTTCTTGCCCACGTACGTACCTTTCGTTATCTCTGGTGAGAGTTTGTCTTCGCTTGCCAGGTCCTTCACACGCCCGTCTTGATGCAAGCTGTCAATTATTATTATTCGCCACCGATCGATCGTCCATGGGTTCGGGGGAAATGGCAGTTAAGTGGCGACAGATTTATCTGTGGAAAGTAAACGGAATCGTAATGACATTAGAAGATCTCTCTCGCACACGAAGAAGGCTGCAGTCGACCAACCCCAGTACCACCGGTCTACAAGAGCGGTATCCCCAGTGTGATGGGATAATACCATAAGCTTACTGGGAAACGGGATTATGTGGATAACAAAATGGAATCCTGGAAGTACGGGTAGCAGTCGCTCTGGAGAAACGAACGTCTGATTTAGACACGTAACTCCGAATCCACAGTCTCTACGGAGCGTACAGTTTTGAAGGATGGTAATTAAAATTTCATACACCGAATAGCAAAAAAAAACACACACACAATCTGTCATTATGTGACTCTTTCCATTCATTGGAAAAAGAGATTGACTAGGCACCACATGAACAAGTTCATTCGTACGAGAGAGTTGATTCTTCTGCGGGGAGTAGCACTGAATCAGTGGCGGCCACAAACGTAGGACACACATTAGACACACTCACAGTAAGGGAGCTGTGCCACCCAGCCACCCAGTGGCGTATGTGGTTGCACCGGATCGAAACTATTTGCATTTAATTACATTCCGCCTACCGGTACTCCAGTAACCTGCCGCCCGCCGGGGACTCGTCGTACGAAATCCGAAACGGTGGTCGACATATGGTTAAAATAAAATTTACCGTAAACGGATTTGCGAGCGGAAAAGAAGCTGCAGATGAAGCGATCAAGTGGGATGAAATGTGAGCGAAATCCAATGATTGCATATTTCGTTACAGCATCGCCAGCCAACGGCACCTCACTGCTGCCCTCCCGCCGATCCGATATGTCGTCTGTGGTCGTACGACGACATGTGCAATAAATTGGAGATCTTAAGTGCAAATCGTTTCAATTAGCATCGCATGCCTTGGGGCGGTTTTTGCACGAGCGACATCAAATATTATTAGGTATCAGCTTTTTTGCTTGTTTGTGTGCCTTGCCAGGACGTACCCTGCAGCAATCCAATTAGAGTGTTATGTGGAAACCATTTTATTATGAATGATTGTGGCATGAAAACAGTTCAACTATAGTTCAAATGTAATGAAACGTAGTACAATAATATGTTCTTTGTTTAAGTTCTGTTAAACAACTCTTTTTTTTAAGTCGGACATTATTCTAACAACTTTAAAGTTCATTTATATCGAAATACTGCTTTACATTTTAAATATTTTTTAAACAACATTTGCCCTCCTCGTAGATATCTACAAAAATTATCTACAAACCCAGGGCAGATTGCTCACGCTCTCGCGTACGGTCCACCAGAAACGCTAGGACGTAGGCACCATGATGATGGGCTGGAGTGTAATTTTACGACCGCTTATACTACAGCACACTAGGCCCTGTGTACACATATCGCTGATTGCCGGACCATTCCAGCGCACAATGGCCGCGCGTACGGCTTCAAGATGATATTTATCGTTCCAGCTCGCACCGGCTCTGGACACTACTTTTAGAGCCATACGCACGCTCATAAAAAAAGACGACAAATAAACCGAAAAAAGGACGACCAGTGGTTTCCTTCATCAGAGTACGCATTTTCGACCAGCCCCACGCTTCGATCATGTACTTTCATCGGAAGTACACACTCGATGTTTTTATGACATTGAGCCCGTTCCCCGCACGCCGGACAAGTTCAAGGGGACCATCGACCGCCCGGACCCGGCAATGTTGCGCTGGGATTTGGCAAAACGTCAAATAACGATGGCCGACCGACCGGAGACACTTAGCGTTCCCATTTCGCTACGCCCTTTCGTACCACCATCCTCCTGATTTATCGATCACGAAGCGTATTAACCTTCGAAGAGATAGTCAACGAACGACGGTTGCACTCGGTGTGTTTGTGCCCCCCGGAAGGCACAAACATGGCGCGAGATGGTAAATCTATCCCGAGGGCTGATAAGGCGAATGGGAGAAAAATAGACGAAACGACGAAATGTACGCCGAGGGAAAACGAAGAGCAAATTATGCTCGTACATGCGCTGGCAATAAGCGTTTTATAACTCGACCTTTTCGGACCATATACATATTCACATTTCTTAATGGTATGTAGGGCAGAGTTGCTCTATCCCTTAATGTTGGATGTGTCCTCGCTAACGAGTTGTACAGCTCAAAAGTGCAACTGTGTTCCACGGTTTTATTTACCATAAATTGAACTTACTAGCAAAACGCATTAATGACTAACTGCTGTAGCGAGAATGAAATTGTAACAAGATATTAAATTTAACTAGACAATCACCAAGACGCTTTTCCATCCCGGAAAGAGATGAGCACAGATAGTTCAAATTCTTGTTGGGACTTCGGTTTCCATGGATAAAAACTCAATTATCTGTCTAGACGAATGTTTATGTATACGGCGCTTGGAATACATTTCCAAGCATTATGTTGAAAACAAAGAAAATGGAGAACGACAAATTGACTCCGCTTGCTGCTTTCATTTGATTTCACTATCACAGCCAGCAGAAAGCCGATTGCTACAGCAACCCTAATGGAAGGATAAATTTAGACGAGTCACAATGTTACAGGTACGATCTGCTCGGCCACATTTGGCTACAAAAAAGCGCTCAAGTTCAAGTTCATTTCAAACATTAAGAGCTACCTTGGTGACGTACCTAACCATTGCACTAAACAGCTCCATGACAACAGTTGTCTCGAAGCTACCGCCTGCATACGTCATACTCGCCCAAGGAAAGTCCTTGCGTATCATAGGCAAGAAGCTGTACTTTCCTACCTCGGATTACGTCAGTATAAGTTTTTGTACATCACGAGAGCTTTTAATCGTTTTACATGCAGAAAGCGACCCCAAAAAACTGCTATCTATCAAAACGCTTTAACCAAACGAAAAATGAGCCAAGAGATATAGAAGTAACCTTCTCTTAACGCGTCAAGACAAGACCATTACCATTGGCTTTAAATACACTTTTTTCGCTCGTAATTCAACGGACTAGTTCTTCTTTGTCATCTTAACATACGAGCAGAGCCCCAAAACCTTATTAAACCAGCCGTTTCATGACGATCTGGTCTTAGTGCTACTCCGCCGTGCCAGTGAAACGGATAGTTCTCTCAGTGTCAGTGTTTATTTTCGGAATGTCACCCAATCCGTTGCCTTTGCCCTGCCTGGAAAAGGTCCCAGAAAGCTACGATGACGAGTACGAGCATCCGCAGGGTCCAGAGTCTATCAACAAAACGTTGGAAGTAATCCGCGAGGTGGATCGTTCGACGGTGGAACAAAACCTGGCTCAGTTGCGTGATTGGATTGCAAAACATCCCCACATCCGTCAGTGTCGTACGGACGCCCGCTTTCTGTTGCGCTTCTTGCGTGCCAGAAAGCACTCCTTCCTGGCGGCTTCGCAAGTGCTTGAGCGATATTTAGCGGCCCGCATACTGCATCCAACCTGGTTCCAGCGCTTAGACATTCGCGATCCAGAACTGGCGGATCTCACCGATATCGGATTCCTGTACACTCTGAAGGAACGCGATCCGGACGGATGTCTAGTGACATTGTGCGATTGGGGACTGATCGATCCGAAGCGGTACACCGTCGATCATAGCAATCGGATGCATGCGCTGCTGGTTGAGGCGTTCGGTGACGATCCACTGTTTCAGTGTGCCGGGATAATAGTGATCTTCGATCTGCAGCACATACAGCTCGCACATCACAGTATAGTGTCGTTGAGTGTATTGCGGCAGGTAGCACAGTACGTGAACAACGCTATTCCAATCCGCTGTAAGGCTATCCACGCCGTTAACGTACCGTCCGGAGCGCTGTGGATCGTAAACGGATTGTTGGGATTCCTCAACGAGAAGATTCGCAATCGTTGCAGTGTAAGTAGCTGGCGTTTGGTGTCAGGTCCGGTGAATATTAGACCTAAAAATATATGATTTATTTTTAGTTGTTCCGCGACTATGACGAACTGGCGGAAAAGTTCGATCGAAGCTTGCTGCCGAAGGAACACGGTGGCAAGGAACCGAAAAGCGAGCACATTCGTGCGTTCCGGGAACGGTGCGAGCGTTACCGTGAGCGGATGCTGCTGCTGGACGAGATGGATATCGATCTTGACCACAATGAACCGTACTCGCGGCACGCTCTGCTGGATGACATCGAGGGTGGAGCTGTCGGAAGCTTCCGTAAGCTGGAACTCGACTAAATATACCAATTTACCATGATTTTCCCAGCAAAAAGGTTCACATATGGAATGTATCTAGCGTGCATCGTACAGCGTACTGCTGGAAAGATTAATGTCCAAACTCCCAGGTACGCGGTGAACACTTCCGTCTGTTTAAAATTAATCCGTTTAAAATAACCTACATTCATAATCCCGGCTGGTCGTCCAATACTGTCTCTCTCTCCCCGCTCAGAAACGGAGCATTCACATCCGTATGCGGGTTTACATCTCAATCCAGCGTGTAACCTGCACCCACCATAATTAGAATATGATACGACAAATTAGTGTTTGAGTACGTCCCGCATTTCGTGCGAACGAAGTGAGACGAGAAAAAGAAAGATTAAAAGAAGTAACGTAAGCCCCAGCACACAGGGATTCAAAGCTTTACCGAGCGACCGACGCTACCGCTGTGAAATGTGAGAAGCTTTAACAAACCTGTTAGCGCCCTAGCCTTGTAGCATCAGATCTGGATCCCTTCTCGTCAAGAGAGACACTTTAAAACAACAGGTTCCTCATTTTCATCGCACAACTGTCGCTACCACCACCGTGCGGACACAAGCTTCAACTAAAAGAGCGCTATAAACCAGCAAGCAATCGTCACGAGAAACACATGGTCAGCAGCTTTAAGTATGCTCTATACCACAACTGCTGCATGAATGGGAACACTAACCACTCACAGAATACAATGAAAAAAGGAAACAAAGAAAGAAAAACACCAATCTGTAAAAAAAAGGGCGCATAAAAAACTATTTTGACACACATAAAAAGGACGACGATCTAGTTTTGGATGGAGCGCGGTTTTGTAACGGCAAACAGAAGAGCAAAAAAATACAATCTCTTAAGAACGTTACACCGAAACAAGGACACTAAATCAGCGCAAGGATATAAAGTAGAACGTTGTGATGATGATTGTGGTCTTAAAATAAAGTAACGTGTACTAACAGCCGAAACTGGCACACACAACACACGAATCGCGTGTTGGAGCAAGGCATGGGATGAAGGACAGTAGAAGTGGACACTTTAAACATGAAAATTCCTCGAAATCTGGATAAATATGAACCGACATGCAATGTTGTATTATTCAAGAGGAGAAATGATGAAAGAAATCATGGTTTGTAGCAGTTTTACTTGATTATGTTGACTCTTCTCAATATTTAGATACTTCAATCCAGATGAACTTCATGAATGTTGATAATATAATTCCGCACCTTCTTTAAACACTTACTAATACTTTATTTACACAACTCTATCAGAACCCTGTTGATCAATCATTGATGAACAATTAGCACCATTTGCTATCCTCTGGTTGATTAAACAATTCGCATTGACAAAGAAAAACTACGGTGAAGTATTGTGAAATAGTGTTCAATATAGTCTCGCCCAGGCCAATTTTCTTCTTCTTTAGCCTAGCGTCCTCATCAGGTCATGACTGACATCTCTGGCAAACTAGACTTAAAAATGTTGTGGGATAGTCAGTCCGCACTACGGGGGAACGGTACGGATGGGATTTGAACCCCGGTTTTCGCCTCCACTACCTGGCCGCCCCAATATTTTCCAAAAAAAAGGACAGACCATTCAGATACATGTACTTTAAGCCTAGCGTAGGATCCCAAAAATGTCAGACACTTATCAAAAACACACACACAAAAACACAAACAAAAAAAAGACAAAATGTCAGAAGATTTAATGCCAAAGAAGCAGCAGAAAGAGACGAGAAAAGAGATATTTTTTATCTAAACCGAATAAACTGAAACTGAATCTTGTTGAATTGAACCAAAGAAACTAGTTACATAAATTTTTTTTTTATTGGAATTATAACTTTGAGATCTCTCAAGAGCATGCCTGCCATTTCTGGTTTACTAGGCTCAATGATACCACGAAGTTCGATAGTCAAACCTCACTACGGGGGACGATCCGAATGGGATTTGAACCCGGGTTCTTCCATGTCCTTTACAGTCTTACACTTACGATTATTATTTTATATTGATTAAAATTTATATCTTTTTCACCACCTTTTTGTACCATGATACTATAATTGAAAGGGACGCAAAGTTATTTCTCTAGCACGAGGACATGGTTCGCTGGGCATTCGTTGCCTACACCGCCTCCGCTGAGATCTACTGGAACTGTATGTAAGTAAACCTATGACGTACAAGAATTATCACTACTGTCTACAATTTCTATACCGGTACACAAAACACAAGAACCGAATAGCATGCGAGAAGGCGTAAAGATTGCTTCAAGCTCAGGACTTATCACACTGACTTGCACCATTCTCGTGGGAGTCTACTGGCACGTCCTACTCGAGCACACACACACACCCGTTAGACGGTAAAATCTTCCCTTGCTTGCACCTCAAACTTATGACACAGCTCCAGCACCAGCATCGGTCCTCCGAAAGAGAAAGAGAAAGAGCACACGTCAAGAAGCGTCAAGATTGATACCGAGTGCAGGGATTTTGATGCTAGTTGATGTAGTGAATGTGTGACATTTTACGGCGAAGCAAAAAATAAATAAATATTCCCGCCCCGCCACACGTTCCAACGGTGGTGCTGTGTGGATGGCACAACGATTTTCCGTACCATTTTGCACCATGCAGCAGCACACCGAACCCAAACCCAAGGCCATCATGAAATGTGCATGTAAGGAAATGCTTTCTCACCGGAAAGCGGGTTTTTTTTCTGTGTGTGGGAGATTCTTCTCCCCGCAGGGCCAAACTGTTGGACGAGATGTTGAAGAGGTGTAAAAGAATGAAGAGAAAAATGGAAGGCAGAAGAAAAAGAATTGTCATTTGAGTTGAGTGCTGCATTTTTATGAGAGTGGTGTGTGATGGTGGTGGCGGGTGGAGCAGAGGGATAAATATGGCCTCATAAATGAAATCCAATCTTCATGATTTACTTTTGTACTTCACTCATCATTGAGCGCTATTTGAGCAAAGGATGTAGAAGGCAAACATGGTCCAAATCCATGATCCCGCGTGTCATTCTGCAAGCGCATATTGCATGCGCTGGTGGCCCTGCAGCAGCTGCTGCCATCATATCTACCAGCTCATTTTCTCTCGTTCTCTCTCTTTCTCTCGTTCTCTTGCTTAAACCATCGGCCCTCTTTATACACTCTACGTGTGACATGATGTTTGCCGATTTGATTGGGACATAGTGGTTCGGTCCCACTCTTGCTCGACTGAGGTTGTATTTAACGAACATTATGCAGAGGTTTGATTTGTAAAAGGGGACTGGATACCAGGTTCGAAAACCATTGAAAAGGGCAAACCCGGACGGATAGAATATTTCTGTGCATTTAAGAATGTTCCCAACCCGTTACACCTCTTGCTAAACGTTTGTCGTCCCTCTTGCGTATGCAGATTTTAAGCAGCATTTTAATACAACCGTGCCCTTCTCCGAAGGTTTGCTTACCGGGTGTGTGTTTGTTAACAAATGGCAATGACGATACACCAACTTCCCGGCGCATGAGTGTGTATGAAGAGGCATGCAAATAATCGCCCGAGGTAGAATTTAAAATAATCACTACCAACCACTTGACAACGCACGCAACGCGGGAACGGAAGGATCTCATCAACGTTGATGGATTTCGTTGCTGTTGTTTGACGAACAGGGGTGAAATACTGCACTGGGGCGCGTTGACAATTAGACGAGTAAGGTGTGGGAGGGTGGGGGGAGGGGTACTAAGGAGGGCGCGGTTTGTTGTACTGAGCACAACAACAACAAAAAACATGATGAACTTTTGCTCTTACCAACGGGATCAAGGGAATATGCAATTATTATTACTAATGTGATTGGGAAATAATCTTTGCATGGCAAGGCTTACAGTTGTAGGACAATTATTAATAATTAACGGAGGAGGAGATCCAAAAATCGTTTTTTAAAGCTTCTTCTACTATTTCTTTGACACTACCTCCTTCATACATAGTTGGATAGTCAGTCCTGCATTTGAAGAGGCGGTCTGCATGGGATTTGAAACAGGATGGTGTTCCTACCTGTCGGGTAAAGAGCGACACCTCTGTCGCCTCGGCGACTGGACCACCGCAAGATATTTCAATTGCTGTACATTTTAACCCAACAGCAAGTGTCCTTTTAATCGCGTTAATAATATCTTTTCTTAAACAAAATATCCATAATCTCAACCAGCCTTAGACCTTTGTTGCTCTACGAGTCGTTGATTCATATACCTTGCCTGTTTCTTCTCAACTGTTGTGACTAGGTGACTGTTTGACAAAGCGCGGCTTACATTTTTCAAATTTTCTAGCTTAGCTCAGCATATACCACAGTGTTTTAAAAGGTACAGTTATGGACGAATCAATAACGTCTCCTCAATATCTATTTTTGAAACTATCGATACTGATAAGAGGTAAAACCAGTCTAATAAAAGCTCAAAGCATCGGCAACTTCTAAACTTTGAATCATCGGTGCACTGGAATAACGAAAAAAAACTTGAAAAGGTCGGCAAATTTTTGAGATGCAAATTTTAGAATAGCACGGTTAACCTATGTTGCAGTTGAAAAGAATAGATAAATATCAAATATAGATCCTTTGATATCTTTATTTTTTCAAGATCTTCAATCCAAGTTTTCCAAATAAACTCAGTTGATTTGTGGAATATCGGTACCACTACATCACTTCGTCCAATTTTTACTAAAATAGGTGCTCTTACAGAGTTTATTAGGTAGAGGTAGCAGAGAAAGGATGCTAAATATCTGGTTGACCTTTAACTTCCAACAACCAAACTCATTCTCTATATGACTAACGCCAACAAAATCAAGTGACTCAATAAAAAATGAAATAATTTACACTAAATCACAGTCCAGTCATCAACTCACAACAGTCCAAATGGATCAGAAATCGGGAAGCATTTCAATGTCTACGCAAAGGACATTCTAGAGACAACGCACAATCCACTCCCCATCCATCCAATCAGCATAAACGTCCTGCAGAATTACTGATCTGCTCTGGCATTTGAAACCGGTAGGGAATTCGATTTTCCTCCCCAGTAATCGTTTCGTGAGCAACCAACCAACGAAGACCCACCGTACGGATCGCACAATCATTCGCACAGGAACGCAAACAGAAGGACCTGAAACATTACCGCGCGCATGGGGGCGCGAGACCGTGGGGGTTATCTGTTTAGCTGATTACTGGCATATGAGAGCAAATAATGATGTCAAGCCTACGGCGTGATAGACGGTCGATAATTTTCACCCACGAGGGACCGGAAACCCGCAGGTGGTGCCCGCCGCACCCAACCATATGGGGGAAAGGATAATTATGATAAATGCCAGCCACTACATTAAATTAGCACCGGCGTTCTCCAACCCATCTTCAGCCCATGCTACGCAACCGACCTCTCCACACAAATTAAGCTGAATGATTGTTAATCTATTTCGAATCAAAGTCACCACCTTCTTGCGAGGACCAGACGACGACGATAGGTGGGGGGGGGGGGGAGGCTTACGAAACACCGGACCGGCCGATTTTGTGCTCAGCGACCATGATTAAGGACACTTCATCAAGCAATCGCTTCATTTGCCAGATGATATCCTCCCGCGCGTAAGATGCCACATAAACACGCCGGAGCAGGTCTTCTTCTGACGAGTTTATGGTCGATCTCTCCCCCCCACCGGACTACAACCGGGATTTACTGTTGTGCCACCCTACCGGCCTCCCTCCACACCGCACTGGGTGTCAAGTTGACACCGAGGTATAACGCGATCCAGAGCGGGCCACAGCATCTTCGGTTAATTATTGGTTTGGGGCAGCATGCCGGCTCTCAATAGACGGCGGCGGGCGACACGTTCCGTTACCGCGCCATTCCGAAACAGATAAAGACTCCATCATAAAGCCCATATTCGAGTGTGTCATGGTAATAATGATCTTCTCTCGTGCCGTCGTTCGATCGACAGCCGTACTCTGGGTGCCGTTGCTGTCCGAAGAACGTTCCGTTTCGACGTTCCCGCCTAACAGCTCATTCGGAATTCGGAATGCTGAACTTGTGAACGACGGACAGGCGTTGAACGGTTTTTTTTGTTTTGTTTCTTAAGGTGGGCCCAGCACACTCGCCATCTCCATGAAACGTGATATCATAAAATCGTTTTTGAGGTTTTCTTTTATAGGGCCCGGGCGTTTTTGTTTATTTTGTCTACGGTGGTGCAGTTGCGGTGGAGCAGCACGGAGTCGTCCATTTGTTGCCTTCGTGCGCGCGTTGGAGTAATACAGCATAGCCGGAAAAGAAATCTGCTGCTACCGGAGGCTCCTACGCAAAGCTTCTTTTTTTTGTTGGTTGCTTGCAGGCGTCGCCACATTCTTCATTTGGAGTATTTTCGGCAGTATTTTATTTAACGATATTGTTTGGACGGAAGTGCTTTAAACACTGTTCTGCTGGGGATGAGATGCTCTTTAACAGCCGTTGGTGAATGTTAAACGATGCGCTGTAGCAACAGGGTGATGATAGGTGGGTTTTTTTAAACTTTTTTTCAAAAGAATTTAGCACACAATTTTTGGGGGGTTGGATGGTTTATACCTATGAATGGATCAATTTAAAATAGAGTAAAGAGTTCCAACAAAATGGCTTCATTGAGTACGGGTTTCAAGAGCTCATTAAAAATTCGTATTATAGTAGGGTTTTATTACTAACTTTTTTTTTTAATAATGATACAACACGAAAGCTCAGTCAGGGATTGATTACTCCTCCTCTTTTCAAAATAAACCACCACTATAACGTATATTAAACCAAAATAAACCACCACTATAACGTACGTATTTAAAATAAACCACCACCTCTTTTCAAAATAAACCACCACTATAACGTTATCGTAACTGAACAGCATATACAGTTGCATCTTTTTCCTCAAAAATGGAGGGATAATTAACTGATTTCTAATTAACTTATTACAAGTTGCGGATACAATTTAATGCAGCCTTTACAACATGCTTATAATGCTCGAGTGTTTGACAAAAGCCCTCTAAATCGAAAAATCAGTATTTTGGTTGTCAAATTGGCTATCCATTAGGCAGCGCAGAGAGCTTCAAACTTAACGTACGCTCATGCTCTCTTTAGTGTCTTTCGTAGAGTTGATTTATTTGTATTTTTTTATAAAAATAGATGGAACATATAAAAACTTTCCCTCACGCAACGATCATTAGTTTGTCTATAAAAATGTCATTGAGTTGTCTATAAAAACGGATATACGGACAACATAACATTTTTCAGTCAGGCAACTCTGAATCTCTGTCACGAAAGAAATTAATCTAGTTTTTGCTGTTAAATTCATTTTTTTTCTTCATGCTGAGTCAATTCGCTTTCCTGGGCACTACAACCTCGAAAGGTCTCGGCCTGCCATTTCTGGCTTTCTGTGACTTGATTTTACCCGTAGGAAGGTAGTCAGCCCTGCGTACGGGGAGGCTTTCTGGATGGGATTTGAGCCCCGGCAATGCCGTGTGAAGACCGGTGCCACTGTCGCCTCGGCCACCGGATCTTCCGAAGTCAATTACCTTACACCAAATATCGGAATACAGTTAAAAAGTTTTCTTACTCATTTCATCAGCTATCAACTGGTGCAACATTCCATCAACTATGAAAAGATCGGGAAGGAGAATAAGAAGAATCGGCTGAACGGATCAAACGTGGCTAAAATATTTGAGAACGGATCCAAACGTATCTTAATTCTTCTTCTTCCTCCTCCTTGGCACTATAACCTCGAGAAGTCTCGGCCTGCCATTTCTGGACTTCTGTGACTTAATTTCACCCGGAGAAAAGTAGTCAGCCTTACGTACGACGGGGAGGCGGTCTGGATGGGATTTGAACCCCGTCCCTGGCCGTGTGACCCGCACCGCTGTCACCTCGTTCACCGGACCGCCCCAATTTCAATTCACTGCCTGCTATTTATGACTTACTAGACTTACTTCGCTACACACAAGTTCAATAGTCACTCCTCACTACGGAGAAACAGCCCGGATGGGATTTAAAGCGCAGTCCTGCCGTATGAAGACCGGCATCGCTGTCGGCTCTACCATCAGGCCTCTAAATCTCGGACTTTTTGTTGATGGATCTCAAACAAGAATCTAATGACGTCTAATGACTCAAAGTCTCTATATATCATACCAACTAACTAACAAATCATATCCCGGACAGCGCATTGTTATAGCGCAACACTTATAAAAATAGATTAAATCGGTGTTACTTTAAATAAAATCCATTTAAGAACATAATTAGCCGATTTATCACACACATTCATCTACCTCATCTAAGCTTTCATTTGCATCTCATTTGTGCGTTAACCACCCAGCAAAAAAAACCCAAAACAAAACACTTCTTCACACATCGCGGATTTCTGTTTTCGGTAGTAATTGCTCGCTAATCAGCACTTAATTAGCGACAATTTCACGCGACGATACGCTTGGGTCACCGTTTCGCGTTTTGTATCACTTATTTGGATAGCTATTGTTTGCATTTCCCACCATTCCGCCCGCCAAATCCTCATGTGAAAACCGCACCGACGACGAACGAAGAATCTGCTACACATTAGGAAAGGCAACCCACAGAGAAAAAAGTCACCCAAGACTCTAGACGAGACACACACACATACATTCTCTCTGTTTGCCCAAGGGATTTAGCTTTGAATTCCATTTCGACGTTCCGTTCGTTTTTTCACACAAACACAAATCACTGCGACAAAGAAATGGAAAACCTGGGCAGAAGAAAAAGTGTGCAAGTTCTTCCCGATGCAACCATAAAGTCACGCACCTGTAGAAGATTTGTGCGGGGAAGATTTTCCTTCTCCATCTAGCAAATCGATATGAGTAAAAAACATGAGCGCACACTTTTTCCTCGTTTGTTAGGAGCATAACATGGCAGAAAAAAACGGTGAACCATGGACGATCACTTTGGAGGATTTTCGGGAAAAGCTCGATTGGCGTGTGATTGGATGTCATATCATCGTCATCATCATCATCCTCGACGTCGTCGTCCTTGATGTCGTTGGTAGAACGTTCTCGTTGCTCAACCCTGTTAACCCGTTTTGAAACGAGTAGATTCCTCGGCCATATCGTCAACCTCCGTATGGAATCACAAACCCTTGCACAACTTAACGTATTCATCGATCTCATCTACACCTGCAACACTACTGGTACATGACTGGTAGTATGAAGCAGTTGATTTTTTTTTACATCTCCTCTTCCGAGCGATCCATCTCACTATAACGTATCAGCATCGAGAGCAGCACCGACATAAGCATATTATGCGCTCATCGATTTTTCGTTCCACCACCCAATTTAATGCTGATTTCGTTCGACGCGATTTTTCCTCCTTCCAGAACCGTTCCAGCTTCCCTATAGTGAGGCGTCCAGGGAGGTGTGTGTGTGTGCCTTTTGAATAAAAATCACGTCACAAATGCAACCACGGGCCACCGAGCTCTCATGCAACCGTTCGGCGGGACTGTGGCAAGCATTAGGCCGGCTCTCTCTCTCTCTCTCTCTGGTGTCCCGCGCTCGGCTTGGAATGGAGCGTTTTGTGGGATCGATGGTTGTCAGTTTGATGCGCGACGTGGGCGTTTGAAAGCAGCATAGATGGGAAGATTACCAACAGAAGACGAAAAAAAAACACCAACCTTCCCAAGCCTTCCGCTGTGTCAGCGATCCTGCAGGTGAGCTGGAAAAACGTACGCGAACGGATTCTATTAGGTGTTTCCCGCCGTTCGATTTGGGAAATAACTCGCGAGACGAAACGATCGTGAACAATGGTAATGATGTTCGTCCATGGCATCACGTGGGTGAACCACAGTAACGATGATGATGGGGTTGATGGTGGCGAAGGCTTCGATTTCACCTTCAGGTAAGTTGACTTTTTCCTTGCGCTTATGGAGTGGTTCTTCAACTTACCAGCTTTCGGGTGGGAAGAAAGCCCTACTTTTTTTTCCTCTAACTTTGCAGGGTAAGAAAAGAAAAAAAGGTCCCAAACGAACTTACTTGGCCCAAAACACATCCACACCCTCGCACAAAACCACTCGTCGAGTTCACTTTTGTTTGCTCGAGACAACCCATCTAAAAGCTCGAGCCTACTGAAGCTCGAGCGCCTGCCGGGCTAATGGTATTATAATAACCTAAATCAACCCACCGTTAAAAACGGCTCCTACGCATAAAATGCAGGCCTATCTTACTGGGACACGCACATGCACACACACTCATGCGGGTAGCTACTCCATAAACCAAACGAAACCCACCTGATAAGAATGTGGGTAAAGTCATCGCGGCTACTACTGAGGTGAGTAATTAGAATGGCCTTCGAGAAGGAGGTGTTTCTCGTGTTTCGGCTAAAAACACAAGACTCCCTTCTACTTCGCGAGACTAATATTGCAAGAGCAATATTTGCTAAACATCGACAGAATCGACAACCCCACCCTGAGGTTTGATGACCTCCACGCAAGGCAAACGAGCTCCATAGCCATCATCATCAATCAACACCACAGTCGTACATTCCTTGCATGCGGTCATACAGCTTCATAGCCCGCATTCAGCCAACAATTTTTAAAAGTACAACACACACACACACAAAAACGGAATAAAATGCAACGCTTGTTTGGCGTGGGATCATGATTTGACTGGATCGTTTGTCTTGTCATCGTTGTACGCGCGCAAATCAGATTCCGAGCAAACACGCGAGAGGTACTTTGAAAGGGAAAAACATTCCAATGGATCGTTTTGTTTCGAGGATTGGAAAGAGACACATTTTGATTATTTTATGCGATACTGTTTGGGAAGCAAGCAAAAAGGGTGGTTTTATGCATATCACAAATTTGTTTAAAATAAACGATCGGTTTGCATCTTTTGGTCAGTTAATTAATAATATTGACGCTTTGCTTTCAGTTCTTGTACAGCATTTCACGAGATATACACAACAAGCAAACAGTCTCACAAAGCGCCCATATGAAATCGGTTTATCTGTTTCGACGGTCTGAGATGACTTATGCTATAAATCTGGAACCTTTAGCCGATATCTGTCCAGAGGCAGATCGAGTCCCTTGGAGGCCTTAAGCTGAATAAAAGATGAAGCTGACTAGCCCAGAGTCAGCTTGATCCCTCAAAATGATCAAGGCTTCCAGGACCACACAATCAGTTAAAAGGAAGAGTGTCGATATAAACAGATATACCCTTGAAAACTCGAGGCCTCTACTTAGTTTGCTTATACTATGATTCTCCCCTGCATTTGTTAGAGATTCCAGACATTCTCCAACCGAACGAGCTAAATTGGGGAACTCTTCATGATACAGTTGACAACATCGATAATAATTTTGACAAGATATATCACATTCAGAATTTCCGAGATCATCTAGCAACAATCAAGACATTGCTGGACACTGTCCAACGCCTCAGGCTGCTCCTCATGGACACTGTTCACTGGACAAGGTCATTCACTGGAAGAGGAAAAAAGTGGCCATAGTAGCCTTGACTTAAGCCTATCTAATTTCTTGACACCTATTAAGTATACTATTGAGATTAACTAACAAGATCAGATAGACAGACCATCAATATTAAGCGGACTAATTGCTGGTAGAACTGGCAACAAACTTTACAAAAAATATTTGACAGCAATAAGAAAGAATTACCTATTATACATCAAGACTTTAAGACAACATGGAACGAAAGGTTATTTTGACAATGTCCAAATCTTTATATTGGATTTAATCTAGAATAAAAATCGGCCATACACCGATAACAAGTATGCTAAACAACTTGGCTTGAGTTTTTATTATGGTCTATTGGCTATGACAAAAAACATGAATCACAAAATAGAATTTAAACATTACTATTAAAACTAACAACCTAATCGCAAAAGTATGCAAATGCAATGATAATATTTGTTCACCAACAGCAAAACACCCTTTGTCCACAGTTTCCAAGTATTCAACAAGCAACGTGAAAAGCACGCCAATGACAAGATAAGCTCATCCCGTACCGTACCGTCGTTTCGAAAGCGTATTACAACTCGCGTGAAACAAATGCACTCAAGCACGTATTAATTTCAATTCATTCCTATGCTATTATACTCCCCAAATTTAACCACGTTGTCTAGCCAGCAAATGGCCGACCACAATTGCACCAAGCACACAGTCGTCCGTTTCTTTGTCGCTCTATTTCACAGGTAATGTGCAAATGTGGCAACGCGCGACACCATAATCAAGTACGTCGCTAACACCTGCATATCCCACTGGAAAAGGGCTCCGTTTCAGTACAGAACACACACAAAATATTCCACTTCCAACGGTTTCGATTCCCAAAGACAGGCCTTCGTCACTAGTCGCGGGGCAGAAGGCAGCAGCAGGCACATCACCAGTCCCCAGTCAAACGGTCAATTAGTGTCGGATACGGTTTTCTTTTCCCTGCTCACGGCCGAGGCAGGGAACCGCCACTGGGAAAATCGGATTGCCTATGGCATCATGTCAAACTCTTCCAACCCAAACTCACACCAACGACGGGTGACGGTATGCTGTGTCCGCTGCTGCTGCTGCTCCAGGAAGGTAGTGTACTCACAGCACAAAGCGTGGAATAGACAGACTCACACACACAAAAAAAAACAGCTCCTAAATAAATAGTCTTCCATCTCGTCAGTAAATTGACCACCTTTCATCGTGGAAGCTACCACCAGCAGCAAAACGGATCATCATCACCGTGATGATGGTGATGTTTCACCTGAAAGCTTTTTTCGCTGTTTTCGCGCACTCTCTTTAACACGACTCTATTGCATTAGAGAAACAAGCAGCAAAATGGTGGCAAGGTAACGAACGAACGAAAAAAAAAACGCGCACCACCCAGAAGATCGGACGGAACTAGCCACACAACTAACTGCAGCAATGGGAAACTTGCTGCACTCGAGGACACGGTGAGTGAGGTTTATTAATATTCATCACTTCCTGTGAAGGGTGTGACTAGCTCTTCAAACAAAAAAGCTAGCGAGCACACAACCGCACTCGCCAAAACGGTTGCAACCGTGTCAAACTAACCCCTTTTTAAAAACGGGGCGATGGCCACTTTTTTCCCCGAGGGGCTGAAGTAAATTAGCATCGGGATAGTCCTGCTATAAACTGGTGGGGGGAGGGGGTGTGTGGAGGGGGTTGACTGCTGCATCACGGTTACCGGCAGGTTAAGAACGGAAGCTGGAATTCAGTCAGTGCAATCGCTCACGTTGACGCAACCGTGAATTAACCTCTAATGGCCGTGTCGTTAGCGTTCACAAAGTGCTTGACACGAGAGCACCCGACGCGCTTAAAGAACGCTCCGTGGATGCCGAGCGAAAGGGGCATCCCAACTTCAGGTGAAAGGACACAGGCGAAGCTTCAGTTAAATTCTGATACTGGGAATCGAGGAACGGTTCCGCCCAGAAGGATCGGAAGGTAACACAATTCCACCGAAAATGATAGTGTAAATGGATGAAGTGGATGATTACTAATTCATAATTCTGCCCGAGATGGGATTCACATAATCACATCAAATTTAAATATGAGTTCTAGCTAAGTTAAACACTAAACCCATCTTCAAGGAACGTGATTTGCGTCAGTACTTCGAAGCAGTAAGCGATTCAATTACTCCTGTACTTCAACTTCCCCGTTTGACGTTTTTTGGTAAAGAATTTCTTCATCGCCCAAAACCTGATTCATCACGGAATATGCTATCAACTGTAAGATAAGGAAAGTGTCCAGTATTCAAATATAGAGCAGCGAATCAATCAATCAAAACGCATCACTCATCGTCGACCCACATTTAGGCAACCTGTTTCTCCCTCCCAATTATCAGTCTTCAACAATTACTACCTATCGCCCCACGGAATGTGGAATCCGATAAGCACAAACATCAACATCGGATTACTTAAGCAAGCAGAAAACATCGCTATTGAGCAGTTTGGTTCTGTGGCATACACAGCCATCGTAAGGCAAACAAATGGCAACGCAACATCGTAAAGTCCCTCATAATATCTCCGAGCATGGGGAGCACGGAAGCAAAAACGGAAATAAGATATAAGCGCCCAAGGCACCCCGACACACACGCGTGCCCTAAATAGTTCCTCATTCTTCCGGCGCACAGGAACGTGCTCAACAATGGCTGGGTGGCGTGATCGCGAGCAAAAGGAGGTGTGCACGTTTCCATTTCATCTAGTGCAAGGAAGGCTGCTGCCACCCAAGGCGTAGCGTACGCGGCAAAGTGCTTTCCTAACTAAAATCGCTTCTTTATCCGGATGCTTATCGGTGTGCAACCGAAGACCGAACGTTTCGCGCGCGTAATCTCGGACGGAAGGACATAAACATTATGCGCTGCATTATTCCAGCGAAAAAACTGAAGATCTCCCCGGGCCCGGGCTGCATTCCCATGACGCGAGCATTTTCCTTTGTTTTGCCTCCGATGTAATATGGTGGAATGCAAAAGAGAAAAGCAAGACAGCGGATGCATCCTGTGGCACATCGGCACTGCCAAGGATCAGGTGGATGTGGAACGGCGGCCGGAGGTTTAGGACTTGCTGCAAGCAATTTTTGCTCACCCGTGCTCCGAATCCACAGCGGAACCATGGAACCCGTTAACAGGTATCAGGATTCAACCGTACAAAATGGCCTTCGGTGCACCGACTAATGTTGCATCATACAGAGTCTCTTCTGCCTAAGGCTATCGACTTTCATGCTTCCACAGGGAGCGTGTTATCGTTGAAGCAAAGCTCGTTTCTTTATCGATTGGACAGCTAATCCAGTTAACAACACATACCACCACCCTTTGCTGGCGGAAGGCAGAGTCCACCACCCCGGGGCGGGGGTCTCCACCGTTTGGGATGTGCTCTATTTGGACAAGTCCCTTTTTTTGCTTTCTTCAAAGCTTCCCAAACTTCGAAAACATAATATTTCTATGTGCTACGTATTGTGTATCGCCCCTTCGTAACACGCTGCTGGCAGTGTGTGTTTGATGGATGAAGTGAAAATTCGGTCCGACCCGGCCAAAGGATTGTTGACCGTACAAATAACACCGTAGAGCGGGAGGAAAAATCAACCATTTTCCACCCGTTGCGTTAAGTATACGGTTCCATTGTGTTGTGCCGGTCGTCGGGTGGCCGGACGAGACAACAATACCTTCAGAAGATTGCAAAAAAAAAAATGGAAAAAGCACATACACAGGACACGGCTAACGAGTTTTCGGGATCGATGCGCCATCATTTTTAAGGGCAATTTTGGACGAACAAATATACACATCGCGCTCTTCTGGGTAGAGGTGCCGATAAGCGTGCAAGACGACACACGATGAAAGGAACCAATTTGACTGGTGGGCAGGGAAAAACCGCCCATTAAACCAGAGCCACCCATTACGATATATGGGATGATGGTCAGTGATCCGGGGAAATGGCGTAACATAAAACCGGCCACCGTGTTCGAGGTGGGGGACAAAATTCGGAGACTCAAGAATCGCATCGTCGTCCAGAGTTTCCAGAGCTTCTGAGGTTTTTTTGATGTCGTGTTTGGCTGCTAGAGCTCATACACGCACACACAATGAGCTCCACATACATTTTATACCGAAAAGGAAACTAAAATACCAATCAACCCAGCGCCAGTGAACTAATATCAGAACGATAAAGCACATCAGTAGCACCGTATTCGAAAAGGAAACACACAACCATTCGTGAGGCTGGAGCGCGATCGCTCCATTTCTAGTAATCATTTCACATTAACTTTATGGCCCCCGTTTTTTCGGGACATTGGTAATCCGTGAGCTTCAAAAAGTCGTCGCGGCTTCTGTGTCGCAACCGTCTCTGCCAGGCTTCAGACGATGTAAGTGGTTATCTTTAAAGTACAGTCACCTCACCGGGTGACCTTGGTAAGGAAAATGGTGGAAAAAACAAAGCACACACACATACATCAAAACCAATTCGTTTTTTATTTTATGAAGCATTTTGGTTCATAAAACCTGCAAGCTTGTCGTAACTCTTCAACGTACACAAGCACGCACGCACGCACAAGGAACGTAGGCTCAATCGGGCAATCGGGTAAGAAGCAGATCGATCGAGAACTATAGCGTGTCGCGAGAATTGGCGCTAGTAAAATCAAAACTATAGCACGCTTTTAAGATATGTCTGAAGATTAGTTAAATATGTCACTATAAAAGGACACTTTCGTACTTCAAGTAGTAGCAGTATAATAGATTTTTTATGCGTTGATTGTTACAAGATTCGACCATTTACATTAGCTGGATTAAGCTATAACCGTTGAAAAGCTTACTGTGTATAGTAGCTACAGCCATCACAAGATAGTTTTGTTTGCCTTCAGTTAGTTAATATATGCAGAGATCAATCTTTAAAAACTTCAATTCCAAATTTTATTAAACTCATTTTAGTACTCATTTTATTACATTTTACTACAAACTCATAATTTTATTTACAAGTTATCCGGCAAGATAAGCTTAACAAGTTAATGTGCTAACAATAACAATACAAAATTGACACCGATGAGATGTGCACGCAGTCGAGAGAAAGGTGTCCAGAAAGACTTTTTATCGGGAATGGCGATAGCGACGTCGGGCTTCACACGACAGGTCCTGGGTTCAGATCCCATCCAGATAACCTTCCCGTACGCAGGGCTTGCGACTACCTTTCTACGAGTAAAATAAAGTCACTCAGAAGCCAGGAATGGCAGGCCGAGATCTTTCGAGACTGTAGTACCAAGGAAGGAGGGATCTGGTGGGCTGGTCATGTCATGAGGTGCCAACCTGATAATCCCAAGTACAGACAAGGCTTTGACTTGTCCGCCAGAAATAATATTAGATTGACAGAAATTGCGTTTTGAGCCTATTCTGTCAAAATTATTTGTCTTTGGCTCTTCCACCTCGAGAGAAATTGGCCTGTCAAAACTGGCTTTATGGTTACTTGACCGTAGCAAGAACTAGTCAAACCAGCATGTGGATTGCTTCAGATTATCTGGCTTAGTTTTATTTCTGAACGATCTCTATGAAACTTAATAGATACCAGTTTTTAGCTTTAAGTCATCAAAGACCCGTATGCAAGAAAAACTATACCTTTAAATCACTGACCAAAACCTCCAACTATTCACAATAGAAAATCTTACCACCATCAAGTGGTCACTCAAAAAAGCGTCCGTCCAATTTGGTCTAGTCCCTCGCTCAACACGCAACCCGCACGTGACCCTCAAAAAATCAACAATTTCAGACGCGCAAAAATTATTCTTTCTCTACAAAGACCCATTCGACAGCCGAGAAAAGAAAAACTACCAAACGTCCCAGCATAAAATTAGCCATCCGACCAGAGAACCAACCGCTCCGAGGGGGGGGCACAGTGAAACAGCCTAGAAACTATCGTAAACCGCTTACACAAAATATTGTAGTGCTAAAAAAAAAACAACGCAGCAGCAAACGACCGGTTGGTTGCCTTGCCGACTAAATTCCATCCAAACATACATACTTCGCTCTCCCGTGCCCTAAAGGCACAATCGTGTTACCAGAAAAACGTAGGGTTGTGCGTCGACAAATTTAGTTTTTTACCGTTTTTCTCCCCTTTTTACTCGTTTGCAAACGAGCAGCGGGCTTATCAGGTTAGAGGAAAGAGAGTCTAGAAAGAAAAACCACCTATCCAACCGTCCCCAGGAGCTGTCCAAATTTGCCCACCCTCGACCAACCAATCCATCGTACAACGAGCCGAAGCCAATGTTCCGACGGTGGCAGCAGGCAGACCAAAACTCCATAGGAAAAGCCCCCGAAAATAATCAAAAGTGATGAAACCAATGCCAACGAGCAACCTTCGCCATCGTATTATATATTCCCGGGAGGGACAAACCATCCCCCAAAAGAAAGGTGACAGGGCTTTAGGTCACAGTGCCACCGTTTTTCAGAGCCTCGTCCATTGGGAACGACGAAGGGTGGTAATGCAGAGACAACACACACACACACCTCTTTTTTGTTGGGGGAGACACCAAGGAAAAAAGGCATACATAGCTCACCCTGTTGGCCGGTTTTCTTGGTGCGGAAGGAGTTGTGAAATTTATCGAATTTCCTTCGACCGGTGGTAGCTGGCAGCGTTCTGTGCCCAAACTGAGGACAATTTTCCTTTCACCAAAAGCCGGGGTTTTCGAAGCAAACAAGGTAAGCAGCGGGGCCTAGCCGAATGAAATAAAAACACCGATGGGCAATCCACTCCCATCATCGGTGGCAGGATACAAAAAAAAACCCTTGGACGACCTTCCACGAAGGTACAAATTGAGAAGTTATGTCAAAGCGGTCACCCTCCCCCAGTTTGAGCAACCTTATGAAAAACGGCCCAAAAAGCCTATCCCTGCTAGCGGCCGGAACTACCATTTCGCTCGTCTTCAAAAGTTTTTTTTTTTTTTGCTCCGTTGCCTGATTGTACAACCCACTTGTCGCCGACGCGTCGCCAAACGAGTGTTCTGATGGATAAAAGCATAATTCTATGGTGGAGTTTGAAAATCGGTTTCGGGGTTTCGGTCTCCCTCGGACTGGGAAAACTGGCCAAAAATCGGCAGGGGCGAAAACCAACAAACCGACCGACAACATGTCACCTTGCGTTCCTTGCCTTCACAGAAGCCCATCGGGCCGGGGGAACACGTGGGATAGACAAAACCGGAAACCGGCAAGGAACCACTTCAAAAAACCACACCGTCAGCGGTGTTTTTAAGGTATGAATATCACACGCACACACGTGCACAGTTTTATGTACGGGCACAAAAGAAAAACACACGCCAACGTACAGCGCGCGTCAGTCGGAAGCCGGAGCTGGAAGCGAGAATAAATGATTCATGCTGCCAGCGCCGTAAAGTCCATTCGCTAGAAAATTTGATTCATTCGCTAGCGAAGGAGCTACCATAGCAAGCCCCACTCTGTAAAAAGGAAAGAAAGGAGGTGAGCGTAAGGCTTTATCTCATCAATGTTAGTGTAATAAAATTACACAGCTACTTTTATCGGTGTCATTGTACGTACGTTACAGTGAGCGAGCGTAAAAGGCTAGGCGTTCAATATGCGAGGTGACAAGGAAGTACCTTTCTAGGAAAGCAGAAGATGGATTAAAAATGTATCTTGATAAACTGGATCGTTACAATAGACGATAGACACCCAAATAATAGTAGAATGACAAAAAAAGACTATCAAAATTCATTGTATGATGAAGACAAGTCATACGCCGACAAAAGACAGAAGAGCAGAGTAGAGCGATTCCTTGACGTCATGGTCATGCCTGCCACTACTGGCTTGCTAGACTTTTTGTGATACAGCATAGTTGGATAGTCAGTCCTCACTATGGCGGAACGGCCCAGATAATATTTGAACCCAGGTATTGCCGTGTTAAGATCGGCGCCACTGTCGCATCTACCATCGAGCCGCCCAACATTTGTCATAATCAGGTGCTTTAACAGCTTCGCGATCTTGACATCCTGCAGAAATCCTCGACACTGTTCACTATCGAGCGCCGTATTCTGTCTATTGTGGAGCACAAATCCACCTCATCACTTCATTTTAGTTTAAACTTATCGCCTCAATCCATGCCACTCCGCCTCGGGCCAAATGTTCAAGTACCTAAGAAGATTCTATAGGCAGATCCGGCAGAGATTTAACGGTACGCAGACTGAGACTGAGGGGGTTCCGGGTTCCGCAAGGGCCTCCAACAGATGAAACCCAAATGAAAACGAATGAACGGAACACGATCAATATTCTCCAGTCGATCTGACTATCGTTAGAAATACTCTTCAATTTGCCATATTATTCTACGAATATAAGAATGAAAATAGTAGTTTTCAAAATTCTTAAGTCATAAAATAATTGAGAAGCGATTGACGCTGTAGAACGAATTCTGGGAAAATATCAAAAACTTCTGAAAAGCCTTTTATTTACAGAATAACATCATACAAATAATACAACCTTTTTAACGCCAAAAATATCTCTCAGAACTTAATTTTCATCTCATAAACCTTTTTGCACAAGAACCACCAGTCAGACGGCAATATTGGTTTTTGGGCACATATTTTCCCTAAAATGTGGTTCTTCCGCAAGCATACGCATGTGCATCACACACCTTCCGGAAGCGTGACATAATCCACACACACACACACACACACACAGCACCAAACCCAATACACCCCAGACGATGACATAAATGGAGCAAATGATGAAAAACGGCAACAGCGAGGGGTTGAGCGGAATGCAACCGAATCGATCGAGACGCAACGCAAAATGAAGAGCATGTGCGTTCACGATGTTGTCAGTCAAGACGCCAGGATACGGACTGTTCCCGGTTGAACACACACAGAACAACACCTCTCCCGACACGAAACCACAAGGGAAGCGTTCCTAATGCTTCCGTAACAGGATCAATGTACTCCGTCGCTGTTGTTGCTGGCTGCAGTTCAGGATGCAATGCAGGTGGCGCATGATTCATACCTCTCTTTTCATGCAAGTGATTACTCCCCCATTCTTCTAGCGGCACATTGGACGACACCGAGTCGAGTGTGGAAAAGTTAATTAGAACTGAAAGCATAGCTGTTAATCTACCCAGCAGGCAGGCCACAGCACCTGAAAACTTCCCCCATCGCCGACGGAAAGTTGACGACGGAGCCGTGCGACGGGAAGTCTCATCAGGACACGAGCCTATTTCGGTTTTTTTAATGAAACTAAACCCAAGGAACAACACATCCAATCGGGGCAGCAAGGTACGAAAATGAGGGCTTGACACGAAACACCAAACAACAGCAACACCAGCCTGATGTAGCTGCGAGCAAGAAAAACTGGGGAAAATCCCCGTTCGTTCTGGGTGTGCTAAACTCGCTGCAATCGATCGCCCTCGAGGGAGAGCTGCCCGGGACCGGCGTAGTGTCGGGACCTCTTTCAAACTAGGCCAGGGAACTCCTTCGCCATCGCCGCGTCTACACCCCTTTGCAGCCCCCACAGTCCCGCAATCATATTTCCTTCCGGTCTATGAATCGTGTTCTAAAAAAAAAGAAGAAACCACTTACCCCACACCCCGAAGATCGTTTGCGACCCAGCCCCGGTGGCTCGAAAGAAAGAATGTCGCCCAAGGAAAAATAATCGAGGACTCGTACGGAAGACGTCGCCCTTAATTCGATAACCTCGGCCGAAAGGTGAATGTTTGGAGAAAGAGCCCACCAACTAAATCTGGTACGGTCGTCGGATCGATAAATGTATGTCCATAAATTGATTGCTGAGCCCGGCCTCATCGCGAGGGCCGATCGAAAATCAAATCCACTACAACGGGCTAAAACAAAAAAATGGGAAGAAAGGCTCGTGCGACAAGCAAGCAAGTTTTTAAAACAGAAACCTCGAAAACATAATAAAAACAACCACCAGGAATTTCTATACCGATCTCTGCCGGAAGTACCAACCCTATATAACAACCTCAAAGCGGCGTATCAGGGCCGGTGACACACCCAGCAATCCCAGGGGGGACACAAGAATCTTTCGGCCCAAGAATCTCCCTCCGGAGTTGTTTTCTGTCTTTCGGCCCTTACGGGATAATGGAGCGTTTAGAAGAGGTAGAAAAGGAGGGAGAAGAAGAAAAAAACCTGGAACTCAAATCCAGACACGGCCCGCCTGCTTGCTTTCAGGGGGGATACCTTCGTTCGGCGATACGAGCTCTGGTAATAAAATATTTAATCGATTCCTAACACCAACTCCACCGCGTCTTCGACCGAAAAACCTCCAACACGCGCCTTGCGTGTAGTTCGGCCAAATCGAAATAAATTGTTTCGTTTACCGCACTTTCGCCCAAGGAAGTGTCCCTTTTTGTTTTGGTTGCTTTGCTTTGCTCTCCCCCATCCACCCGGTTCACTTTATTGGTCTCGCAAATATGCTGCATTGGCATCAAATATTACCAAAAGACCCTTCTTTGATCATTTTTTTTTTGTTGTTCGCCCTCTGTTTTATAGGGATCTGCGTACAAAAAAACCTGTGCGTAAGAACATCCGCATAAGCACCAAACTGTCCGTACTCCGGTAGTTGCTCTTCACTTGTAGAGGAAGAAGCTCCCATCCTCGTCGGACGAAGCTTTCCAAAGAGGGTATATCATACGCATTTCATCTTTCACGACAAATCGATCGCCGAAAGCGGCTCGGTGGACGACTAGTGAAGAATATTCTTCTTTCCCAAATCGGTCCCAAGCCTCTAATCGTGAACCGACAAACGCAACAAGCAAAGACCCAACCTTCATCCCAACTTCTTCAGTCCACCCTAACCTGCTAGGTGCTTTCAATTTCTTCCCTGCATAAATCATCCGCCGGCGGAGAGTGTTTTGCTTTCGGTGGCAAGTTTATGAGTTTACTGTCGCATCGTATCGTAGAACCCGGATCCCCTACCGCCCGGGTGCGTGATTTTGAGCGCTGTTGGGCAAAAGGCGATGGAACCAATGTTCAACGACAGTGACAGTTCGAACGTTTGCTGGTAGATGAGGCCTCACACAGTCACACACAGCGTACAACGAGCAGACCAATTCGAACCGAACGTTCCTCCTAGCTACCTTTGGTGGTACGTAACCACGGCGTTCACACGGCATGCATAAATTGGCCACATCCCACACTTGCTTCCGAACGCGTGCCCACCACCGAGGTTTGGGGCGAGGAGAACGGGAAGGCCAAAATGTAAATCAGCTTATGGTGATTAACTTAGCAGGAAACAACACGACGACGAGACGCTTTTCGACGACATTCGCCATTCCTTACGTGCTGGAAGTTGCGTTTCGTTGGAAGCACCGCTCCTCTCTGAGGAGGTACGGGTGCCCAGGTTCACGTGGGAACTAAAAGCTTGCGGGTGCGCACTGCCAGCTGGGAAATCGGTGATGCGTGTGCGAATGAGCCGTGCTCATTGACTATCGAAACACGGAAAGGTTCGGGGTTCATCATCATAGCAAAAGTCGACCAACTTCAATGTTCAATAAATTTGTTTCTTCCATCCAATGATGAGAAGCACTTGTTGTATTTCATGTGTATACGTGTTCGCGTGTGTGTGTGTGCCTAAGATAAGCATAGGAAACACATGTTTTAGCATTGCAAAAGAGCACAGCGGTGGCATAAATTAGGTCCACCTTATACTGTAGCTCGTGTTAAATTTCACAGCGTTGTAAAGCTTTCTAAGCGTTCTCTTATCGGTTGGAAAGACCGAAATATTCACCATTTTACCTCTGAGCGTAAAACAAACAACTTGTGTTTGTGTGCGTTTTTTTTTTTTTTGTTCATTTACATTATCATGCAATTAACATACGTACGGCCATGCTTGGTGCGGGAAGAATTGGACGAACCTGAACGTTTTATTGCAAATAAAAATTATGAACCACCTCGCTCTCTCACACTCACTCACTCTCCCTATGTCTACTTCCATCGAACTCACACTTCGGCCTTAAAGAAGCGCCAGTTAGACCAAACTTGGGTCAAGTCCGGTTGACTTTCCTCAATTTTGTCCGATTAAATGATAGCCAACACGGTCAGCGCAGCTGTGCGAACGCAGCCTTGAAATACTTCTTACTGGTTTGGAGCAATGTTACGAGGTTTATTTTCACCGTTGCTATATGTACATTATTTATTATTTAAATGATCTAGCTATTTCATTTGATTGAAAATTTAAGTCTTCTTATTCTTCTTGGCTTTAACGACTGATGATTGTCAGTCCTCATGATGTTAGAACGATTCGGGCGGGATTCAACTAATCTGTCAAATATTGCCTACATGACCTACTGTCCTGTCTGGACAATTTCTCCTGACACAAGACTGACTATCCATCTTTGGATATATTTATTTATTCTCTTAACTTTAGTACTTTATGTTAGTTTTCTAGCCCAATATGAACCAAGCAAAAGTAAATAAACGTTATTCAAGTGCCGCTAGTTTTTAGAAAACAATACAACAACCTTCATGTTTATAAAGCAAATAGAAACCTAAACCTAAACGCAGTACGTCGTTTATCTCAGTACATGCTAAGCAAGATTTATGAAACATTATTTATACTCATGATCGATATCCAACTTTGCTGTTTAGAGTTCAATCATTCTTATCTAAGTATTGATTAATGGTATTGGCCCTAGATTTCTGCTTGGAGTCTAAAGATTGATTTTTTCGAGAATTTACGGGGCATGATGAAGCCAAGGGCGGCCCGGCGGCCCGGCAGGACCGAGGTTCAAATCTCATCTGGACCATTTCTCCCCTAGTGAAGAAAAATGCCAGAAATGACAAGACATGCCTTAAGAGGCCGTTAGGCCAAGAAAGAAGATGAATGAAGTCAAGGAAGCTAGCAATGGGCAACGATTTTGACCTCTTGAGGTTGTAGAGCCTCAGTAGAAGTAGAGAGGCATATACAAAAATGTCCAAAGGGCTAAAAGCAAACTGGAGTTAATATCACTTAACTCATAAAATCCGTCGATCGTACGTTACAATAATTTAATAAACAATAACGACCAATAGTGTAGTAGGTCAGTTAAAAGAGCTGTAGTGAACTATGTTTTATTTGATTAACTGTCACATTGCAATCAACTTCGAATTTTGCATGATAACAGTGGCAGTGGCGATACGGCGGGAACGGTGTTCAAAGCCCATCTGGGCCGTTCCTAATCAGCTACGGTACAGGAAGCCAGAATAAATGGCAGGCCAAAACCTTTCGAGGTTGTATTCCCAAAGCAGAAGAGAAAATGATTCTATTTGATGAAGTATAGAAAATCTCCACTATAATATTTTGCTCAAAAGTTTATAATCCATAAAATCCTAATCATGTAACCGCTCGAGTTTGCACACAATTTGTACACAGTTTTCTTCTGCCCGCTAATGCGCAAACACATGCCTCACAAACAAAGCCAATTTCGAGAGCAGCTTTGCCCAGACGCAAACACACCGCCCGGCTGCCGAAGGTAAAGCTTTATATTTGCTAAGCAACACGTGCAACATTTTCCACACAACATGCTAAAATATTTTTGCGCCTCGCCGTTATCGCATACGCGTTATTGTTCGCTTTCTTATAGCGATCACCCCCACAGCCTCTACCACCACCATCCCCATCAACACCGCACAACAACGAACGGGTAAACATTGTATCGAATGTTCCACCATAACAGTCAGTACGGTGTGATAAAACAGACATCAAATCAAAGTCCCGATTCACGAACAACCCGCGAACACGCATCGTGCGGCGTATACGTAGCTACTTTGGGCGGGAATTGGAATGTTCAACATCTTCGCTCAATCGCGCGACCTGTGTGGGGTGGTGCTCAGCAGCCAACAACAACACGCACGCGGCCGCCGAGAAGCAAACAAATCTATTTTTATCGAATTTTAGCCAGTATAAGGCAATGGATTGATATGTTTGGCCCCCCTCAGTTGAGAGGTATATGGAAAAGGAATGCAACTGGTGGCGTTACTAGTTGCTACTTAGAGCAGAGAGAGAGAGAGAGAGGGACTGAGCCATTGAAAAACGCAATTAATGTCGTTGGATGTGAAAACAGTTTTATGCAGTCTATTGCTGAAAGAATGAGGGGAGGCTATTAGGGCGAAGTAATCTTACTTGTTTCACACTATTTCATAGCTTAATTGCTTCACATGCCACAATAAATATTAGGCGATTCCACCGTCAATTGTTAAACTGAAGTCTTAATACATCAGCGGAACAATTTTAATGAAGACATGTAAGCTCACTCACCAAGCAAACGTACGCTTATCGGACTTCCATACTCTGCCCTGTGTTGGTCAATATTGGAGCACGTCCAACTAATTTATTGATTCATGCTCAAATATGCAAATAATACGGGGCTGTCCACAACCCACCAATCACCCAGCTAGATAATGTTCGTGCACTACGTGAGTTTGAATTGATGGACCCGTTCAAGCGGTATCAAGATCAGGGGATCTAAATTTATATGAACCGAGTACCAATTTGAATTCCTCACATTGTTTACAAACAGAAAATCTAATTTGCTCTACCGCTCTCGTATCTCCAAAAGAAAGCAAAACCGCAAAACAACACTGAAATCTTCCAGTCTGGGCTCAACGCGAAACAAATCAGCGATTTTGTTGGTGAAGCAAAATAATAACTAACCAAGTGGCTTGTTTTTGTTTTGGATCACCACACCAGAAGGAGCTACAACACCGACCGCACCGTTTCCAAAATTTTGCTGACCGTAGACTAACTTATCGGAATGGAATAATAGGATTTCGGTGGAGCCTAACTTTTCTTGACCCCGCCCAGCCGTTGTATTAATCCTGCAATTGAACCCCACGGTACTAAGGCTAGCGACTTTCCATCACCGATAGGGATGGTTTCGGTTTTTTTTTTCTCGCAAAAATACTTCATTTCCATGTATCACACCCGCTCCCACAAAGAGATATTTCTGAAGAAAAACGAAAACGAAAAAAACCGAAATTCAAATTTGAATACTTGCGTAGTACTACACTTTTGCAGCACATTTCCGGAGAATTTATATACCCGGCACCGAAAGGAAACAGCTTTTAAGCGCACGCAATAACAAAATTACAATCAACAACAGGCCCTTTTTCGTTCATGGGCGAACAGGAAACCGGTGGTCCCCGGCTTTCACGATAATAATTCGTTTAGAACCGGAACGTGATGTTACCTATTTATTTCGACTTTCCCGTCGTTGCTTACGCCAGCCACAAATAACTGCGCTCCGGTCTAAAAGTTACGTCAGTGCCCAGTCGGTGCAGCAACCCCAAAGGGTTATTGTTTTCGGTGATTCGGATTCGAAGCCGAGCAGTAAGGGAGTAGAATTTGGAGTTTTTTTTCGCACAACAAACAAACGTCGCCAGCCTATACTGTGGGGTTGTACGATGCTTTTGCGGCGCGCTAGCAAAACAAGTGATAAGGCGAGAGCGATTGCTGATTTAAGATGAAACTTTGCCACCAAAACCGTCAAGTAGCGTCTGTGCAGTGGCACTACTAAGTAAAGTGTAAATAAATAAACAATTTTTGCAATGAGTAATAAGTGTGGCATGTTTTGAGCCACAAGTTGAATTGAATAACTCGGCTAGAGGGGTGCAGTTCAGTGCTATCATCTACTGAACAGTTAATGCTCTGTAAAGTGTAAAGTATAAACATACATTTACACTGTATTGTCCGCCATTGCACTGTATGTAGGCCACCCAGATTGTTTTGTTTTAAAAAGAATTGGAAATACGAATTGAAACTGTGACTGTAAAATATGTGACTGTAGCTTGATATTTTACAAATGTTGCGTAAGCATTTTGCAAGCTGATTAGAATCAAATGCAGGCTGCTTGCTGGCTAATGTACGATACAGTGACGTACAATCCAAAAGGACCACCTAATAACGTTTCGTCGATTTTCAATGAATTCACCAAGCATTTTTTGTTAAAATTTAGTTGAAGAATTTGGAAAACGGTCAATCAAGAATTGGACCTGAAGTTTCTTTTTGTTATTCTCATGAAAATATGACCGTGGAAAACTGTTAACTGTTAATTATGGGCATCACCTCTTTCTCTCATTTAAGGTTAAGGATGTTAAGATGTTAAAAATGATTATCCCAAATTTTGGAATGTTTTTGTTATCCTACTAGGACATCCTTGCCGCAATGCTAATTTTGATTTAGTTAAAGCAAGTAGATGATTATAGATCCGACATAAAAGTGGTCTTATTCCTTTGTCCGATACTGTTTATCATTATAAATTTATTCAATGATCCTAACTTATCACTACGTCTAACTTACCTAACTATCAAAACCAGGCGGACCGGTAATAGATACGACAGCGGCGCTGGTCTTCACAGGGCAGGACCGGGGTTCAAATCCCATCAGGGCCGTTCCCCCATAGTGGGGACTGACTATAGAATGAGTCTAGCATGCCAGGCATGACCTACGAGGTCGTTAGCCCAAACAAGAAGAAAAAGAACTTTTAAAGCCCTAATTTAAACAAAAAAATCCTACTGATATTTCCCACACGAAACCTAGCGACGGTATCGAGCTCGCCCGTTTAATCGAGAGCAGACCATGTTGCCAGCATTTCGTTCTGGCTATATTATAAACTATTTCATTGTAAATTTTGCTAAAATGAATAAGCTTTTTTATGCTTTATATGTTACACCCATAATTGAGAAAATGCGATATAACCACAAATAAGGGTTAAAATCTTTACGAATAATAAGCATCAGTCGCAACAGCTAATGTAAAGTTGAGGACAGTAGAATAAGAAAATCTCATGTGAAAATGTGTAAAAGAAGATAAGCTACAAATATTCAATGAACTGACTTAGTACACGTGGTATCCAAATTTACTATTAAAAAACTCTTCATCCAAATAAAAATATAAATATTGCTGTGACTTTCTCTTTACATTCTTTTACTTTAACTCTAAGCATCGGCTAGCTTGGTTTTTAGAGCTTGGGTATAATTTTATTTTTAAATTATTTATTCAAACATGAGGTTGATGGTTTTAAGCTCTTTTGGTTTTTACTATTACTATATATACACATATCCTTCAAGCATAAATTCATCCTCTTGAGACCCCCTCCTGGGGCTCACTAAAAATACAGTAACTCATCTAGGATCAAACAACGGGCAAAAAACAGTTCCATATCAAAGCACTAACCCACATCACAAAGGTTAAAATGAATGTCGAAAGCCCTTTTCGTTTCCATTGAATCACAACACAAACCACCTGCGTGTGTATGTGTGTATATTTGAATGTGCACATGGCACATAATGTGTAGAAACAATTTCGCAGCTTCAACAAGTTCTTGGGATTCTAAAATTTGCACCAACTCCACTTCAAAAGAATTCCATTATTGTAAATTATTTCATTGTAATAATTTATTGTGTGCTTTCTCTCGAGAGAGAGAGAGAGAGAGAGAGAGAGAGAGTGCAAAACTTTCACAGCATTTGCCCTGTAACGCAGAATTACACGGCTCTGCTGACCCCAGCCACTTCACATTAGCAAGGTTTCGGTTTCGGAAAAAAGCGTCACAATCAGATGTGGAAAGTACGGTTTTCTCAGGAAGAAGCGCAAACAATTTTGATAGAAAATTCGAATTCCAATGAAATGTTAATGATGGGGAAAAACATTAGCTCTACAATCCATATTCTCACAGGTGGAAAATGTGCCAAATGTATTGAATCTTATATGCTGCTCATCAGTCAAATTTTTATAGCGCAAAATAATACACAAAAAAATAGATAAAAATCCGTTAGCAACAATTCATAAACAAACCCCCTTAAAGTTCAGGTTAAAGCACCCCGAGTTAAAAAGCGCACCCCAAAATGTGTACGCAAATTCTCGGGGGTAACGGATTTTTGTTTTGCTTGCGCATTGCAAACCCGGGCCGGAAACAGCTCTCCGGTGTCAATCAAATGGAATGGGGAAACAAACAGACTAAGTACAACAGCACGAAAAAAAAAACCCGGGCCGGGATCATTTACAGCAAACAAAACCGCAGCATAATGCGCGGTACGCTTGTCTGGGGCCACATCAATCCGGTTCTCTACCGTACGCCAGGACAGCAGACGACAACGCGGGCAATGAGCTAATGGCGGGTTCATAACGGGACCAGGCAAAGGGATCCTCCAAGTCATCGATAAGTGGGACTTATCTTCTATTTAGCGTTGTCTTTCCCGTATGCCCGGGTATGGTAAATCGTTTAAAGTTTCCCCACCGAGAGGACTCGCGTAAGAGTACGCGCCGTAACGATGGTATGACCATCACATGGGCCCACGCACGGACGGCGGACTCGCTTTCGGCGTCCCTTATGTGTGCCGCGTACCCAGCGTGGGCGAACGTGTGGGGGTAGGAGAGTTGATGATATGCTTGAAACCCCCGAAAAGCATTCTTCGAACGAAAGCTACCCAGCGACCTGGGGAATAGAAACTCAGGCAACCCCGCATTTGAGCTACGAGCGCAGTGCGGGTGAATGCAAAAACAAAACTCTGAAGGCGTTCAGGTGGTCACCTCCGCGTGGAGGAGTCGTCGTCATGGAAACCCCTACGCAAAAATCCGCTTCATTCGAGCACAGTACCACCGCGAAGAATTAGTTTTTCTACGAGGATTTTCTTCCACATTTTCCCACCATTTTGCAGCACACTTCAAGATCGCGAAATTGGCGAAAAACAATCATTTTCATTGTGGTGCACCGATTGGTGGGGAGCGTTCGCGGCTAGCCGCCCGGAAATGACCTTAAATACTTACATAAACATACAGCCGTCAAATTTCGTGGCCGCCGTAACAACGATGTTCGTCAGCATGCGTGTTTTTCTCACCCCCTTCGCAACACCGGTACAGACCATTCACACACACACACAAACACCACACACAGCGGCAAAGGCCAATGGCCACACCACACACCACACTGCTCTTCTTTCGCTCTCCTCTCGCTCACACACTCGCCTTAACACGCACGAGATATGCTGACAACTTCTGGGGGCTTTTGCTTTTGTTTACCTACCCACACTACACCGTCGTGTGTACGCGCCGTTTCGTTGAAACGCACACCGAGATACTCGCACGCGCGCAGCCTTTTCTCGCACACAAACGCACACACACACCACCCTATTCACCTGCACTGTTGACGGCTTGTGCGTGATGGGGAAGTTAACACTCTCGCTTTCGCGGAAACACAGAAAAACCGGCCCGCGTTGCGAATTATTCTAACATAAACACGGTTGGGGATATATTTAAATTTGAAGCACTTTTTCTCTCCGCTTGCTTTTTTATTATTCGATGACGATGTTCATAATTTATACACAAACCACCTCACACACACACATGCACACACTTATACCCATCTGAGCGCACTTTGCTCTGCTTCCACCTTGTCACAGCTTCCGTGCAAAAATTAAAAACATACCCACCACCAACACCACTACACCACTGCCGAACGGATGACGGCACACACAACTGTCACTCGTACGATGAACGATGCGAGGCAGCACCGAAATTTCGATGGATGGTGCAGCCCTGTGCCAGCAGACAGGACACCAGGAAGCCTGGATTCACCTACTAGGCTTCTGTGCTGGAATTTATCGCCAAACGCACTTGCTTTAGTTTAGTGAACCGTTCAGAAGACACCGCACTGTTTGCACAGCGGTACGGCAGCCCGCTGCGGCCACTAACAAACCACAAATTTCACAAACAAACCAATTTTTACACCAGCAAGAAGGAAATGGCTGTCGGGCGGGTCAACAATTTCCGGAACACGACTCCCACACGGCGCCGTAACGCTAATCTGTCAACCACGGATGGCCGCCTGCCTACACGGTTGTTTTGATTTGCGGCAATGTATTTTTGTACACCGGACACTACACACCATAGGAATGGGCTACGACGGGGACAATAACAATCAGCACGTACCGTCGTGCGTGGTTTACACACGACAAAGATGAAGCCGAACACGCCGAAAACAAGTGATAAACACTTGATAAATAGTCGCACGGTTCCGCTTCGAAGGGACAGCGTTCTGCACGGACACCGACGGAATCGAAGCTTGTCCTGGTGTCGAAAATCGAGCGATGTGCGTCCCGTTTGACGGTTCGATCGAAACAACAGGCGCGCGTGCGAAGGAATCGTTGTCGATTAATACAATTCCCCGTTTCATCTGCCTTGGCCCGAGCCACACACACACACGCAAAATATGCTGCGCGAATTTGACACTTTACCTACGTACGGACACGGCAACACAGGCGCAGGGAATCGTATGCGAAGCAGCATAATCTCGATCTTCCTTCTCACTCGCTCGTGGTACGGAATTGCTTGTGCGCCTGTGTTTTGAAGGTGGTGTGTAGCATACACATTCCATGCAACTCACACACAACCAGCACGCTCGCTCGTGTATTTACAGTGGGAAACACCTACACGTACAGTGGAGCTGTTTCAAACAGTATGACGCACACCGAGATGTGGATTTGACGTTTGTGATCCACACGACCGAGGATTGTCAAATTTAAAATTTAAACTGCTTTTTTGAACTTTAGAAGGAAATAAATGCGTTTTCACTAACTTTCTTAACTTTCTTCGTTTCAAATATTGTTCTTTAGCTAATTCTTATACAGTTTTTGATCTATTTATTGGTCAGAATTAGCATGTTCGTACGAACACGTTCGACCCACACCTCAAAACTCCGTTACCATGGCGATGCACCTGCTATCAACAAATAATCGCCAAAGAAAAACACAAATTTTCTCTACAAACAGTTCCAAAGCGATATTTTTGGGTCGTTTGCTCTCGCTTAAACTAAAACAAAAATGGGCTCCAATTTTGACGACGACATTTACGGTGGGTTCAGTGGAGTTACGAACAAACTCTTCAACTACGACGCCAAGGAAGATCAAGCGTTTCAGAATGCTGTCCGCACGTCCAGCTACGGAAAGAAAGCTACCACACCGAAGTTCTTCTGGAACGGTGACAAACTTGGCTCGGCAGAACCGGCAACCGCCATGGCACGACCCTCGACCGCCATCCGACCGGTGGGCTACTCGTCGCACAATTCCAAACTGTTTGATCCGCTTAATCAGGCGGCCAAAAAGATTGTGGTGATGGAAAACAAGAAGGAAGAAACTCCCGAACAGCGGTATAAAAATCTGGAGACAAAAATTTACACCCTGCTGGAAGAATCCATCGTTGCCAGCACCGGATCCAAACCGGATATGGCGACTAGTTTGGCAAAGGCGAAGGAAGCATCTTCGCTCGATCGAACGTTGCTGCGGATGCGGGATCAGGATGGCGGATCCTACACGCACAACTTTGACCTGACCTTCTTTGTGCTGTTTAATCTGGCAAATGTGTATGCTAAGAATGAGATGTACATTGAGGCGCTCAACACCTACACGCTGATGACGAAGAACAAAATGTTTCCCAACGTAAACCGGCTCAAGATCAACATGGGCAACATTTACTTTCAGCTCGGTCTGTACACGAAAGCGATCAAGATGTACCGGATGGCGTTGGATCAGGTGCCGGGGAATCAGAAGGAGTTGCGGCTGAAAATTACGCACAATATCGGTATTCTGTTCATTAAGATGGGCCAGTATTCGGATGCGGCAACAAGCTTTGAGTTTATCATGTCGGAAAAGGGTGATCTCAAGACGGGGCTGCACCTGATCTTGTGCTATTATGCGTTGGGAGATGTGGAGAAGATCAAGCACGCGTTCCAGCTACTGCTGGACATTCAGATTGACTACAACGAGGAGGAGAAAGTGTTTCAAGCGAATGTAAGAATAGTTTTTTAACTGATGAACTGGATTTAATAATGAGCAACTTCTTTCCAGTCGAATCCTTCGTACGAGTACATTAACGAGCTGATCAAATCGGACGAACTGCACAGCTATGAGCGCAAATTGCGTCACCTGGCCGAGAAGAACATCCTGATCTCAGCCAACCTGATTTCGACGATCATCGACGACTACTTTAACGATGGGTACAGCTGGTGTGTGGAAACGATCAAGAACTCGTACTTCTCGTCGCTGGCAACCGATCTGGAGCTGAAGAAAGCGGTCATATACTTGAAGCAGGATGACTTCCAGCAAGCGATCGATACGCTGAAGTACTTCGAGAAGAAGGAATCCAACATCGCCATTAATGCGGCCATCAACCTGAGCTTCATCTACATACTCGTAAGTGAGGGCTTAGAGGAACCGATTGATACTTGGGAGGGGTTAAAAAATGTTTTCACCTTCCAGAAAAAGGATGTTGCAGCAGCCGAAAACTATGCCGAGGCAGCTAAAAAGATTGACAGCTATTGTCCGGCGGCCTTCATTAACAGTGGCGTTTGCTTTTTCATGAAAACCGACTACGAATCGGCCAAGCTGATGTTTACCAGTGCGCTCGATATCGATTCCACATCGTTCGAGGCACTGTACAATATGGGTCTGATCTTCAAGAAGCTTGGCGATCATAATAGTGCGCTGCTATACTTCCGTAAGATCATTTCGAGTCTCGGACACGAACAACATCCGGAGGTACTGTATCAGATCGCCAGCCTGTACGATCTGCTCGGGGATGTTGGAACGGCTCTGGAGTACTTCCTGCAGCTGCTCAGTCTGGTGCAGCAGGACAATCGTATCATCCAGAAGATTGGCGAGCTGTACGAGGCGGATGGTGAACGGCAGCAGGCGTACCACTATCACCACGAATCGTACCGCATCTATCCGATAGAGGCGACCGTCGTTAACTGGCTCTGTTCGCACTACATCGAGCTGCAGGTGGTGGAGAAGGCGATCGGGTTCTACGAGAAGGCGGTCCTCCGGAATCCGCTCGATCCGTACTATCTGCTGCGCATTGCCGGCTGCTATCGGCGGATCGGTAATCAGCAACGGTCGATGGCACTGTTTCGGATGATCCATGAGATCTATCCGGAGAATACGGACTGTTTGAGGGCGCTGATGCATTTGGCACAGTCGCAAGGGAACGGGGAGCTGTACGAGCGGTACAGTGGTGAGCTGCAGAAGCTCGAAAAGCAGAAGGAGGTTCGGCAACGTATCGGTACCGGTAGACCAACGAACTCTGGCAGTAAGTTTGGTCCAAGTGAATCGGGGAAACGATCTTCTTTGAGCCTAATTTCTCCAATATTGTATTACAGGTTCTCGAATGTCCAGCGGAGACTACAGCGTACGTTCAGCCGGTCACGAAGGATATCAGCCACCCGGAACGGGCACAGGTTCTGGCCACTCTTCCGCCGGACTACCATCAAAAAGTGCTGACGTATCGCCCGATTACAGCAACAACTTTACGCCGCACACCGGCTATGGCTATGCGGATCCACTTGGACCGCCACAAGAACGGCCACGTACCGGTGTCCGTAAGAACCTAACGTTTGACGACGATTCGGACGAAGAAATTAACACGATCGATCTATTGCCCGCCTAGGTTGCGTTTTATTAGTACGATATTCAAAAAATATGTAGCTCCATCCATAAAACGCCATCGTATAAATTATTAATATGCTAATAAAAAGAGTGCGTGTATCCCCAACGCTGGATCAGTTATCGCACGTCAGAGTATCGTCAGTGACGGGTCCACCTCGGCGAGGAAGCACATCCAGCCGTGAAAGAGTGCTTTTTCTTCCGATGATTCGAGCTTTTTCAGTTGTTGTTCGATTAGCAGCAGGTACTTAATATCGTCCCGATATTCCAGCACGATCTCTCCGCTCATGGCCACGCCTTGGAAGATCATCCGTTCGTCGGGCAGGATGGGAGCCGTGATGCGTGCTTCCAGTGGACATTCTTTGGATGGTGTTGGCCGAACCGTGTCTTCGGCGGTGGTGGTGCGAGATGTTTCCGATGCTGGTTGCACCATAATCTCTCGGAAGTAGGCTGGTAACTGATGCATATCACAGTACGCCCGAAGACCGATCAGCAACAGGTCCACGTATTGTTGCTGATGAATCTCGCACACTTTCAACCGGGTACGCTGTGGGTTGAGCACGGGATAAAGGGTGGAAGCCGATTGTCCTGGGGCATCGTATCGTTGTTCATCCTCCGCACAATCCAACCAGGAACGGTTCAACAGCTGCTGAAAGAAACTACGCACGTTGAGCAGGGTGATGTTTCGATTGAACTTTTGCAGCAAATGCTCCGACAGCCGAAGACGTAGGAATGATGATCGAAGGTTACGTATAGTGGCGAGACACAAGGGAATGCTAAAGTATCCGGACGATTCTAACGTTTTCCAGAGCTGCCGGGCGTAGTGAAGGCTGTTGTCCTTTACGCACGGATACTGTATCTGTCCATCGCTGTGCTGGAATTCACTCAGATTCACCGCCACCGTCACAACGTTCAAGAGGCGCTAAATAAGGAATGATTCGACGGTTAATGAAGGTTTTATTCGTTCAAAAGCACATTCTCTACTTACCGATACTATGGCGATATCGTGTTGTGGGTACTGCAACGCGTTCATATTGACAAACATCTGGAACAGCTTCTTGATGCGGAGATTCACACTGCCAGGGTCACCGTTCCAGAAGAGCTGTGCTACCAGAGGACTGCGTGATGGATTGCACAGGTTTTGATGCGTTTTGGTAGGATTGCTGAAACAAAAAAAGAGATTAGAAGCGAAAAGATAACGCACTTTTAAGCAGTCTCACCGAAGAATCCACATGGCAAAATCCATCTCCAACAGTTTGACCAATATCTCCAGTACCGCAAACAGTCGCTCAAACCGTTCCTCCCGGGACAACTTATTGAAATCGTAGCACAATCGGTTTGTCAACATCCAGGAACTATAGTTGTACGCAAACAGCTCATCATCCTCTGACCGTTGGGCACGTGTTGATCGTTTACCCGAACCGGAACAATCCACCCGTTCCTGTCCCGTTTCGATGTAATGTTCGATCAGATGCAGCACGTTACGGAAGAGGCCTTCCCGTTGGTCACAGTTCTCGAAACACTTTGCCTCAAGCTGACCGAACACGATGCGCTGATAGGCAGGCCGTAAATCCCACCGACAGGGTGGACATTGCTCCAGACACTTGTCGAGCGCTTCACCCGTGCCGGTCACTATGTCTCCGGCGTCATATTCCACCTGTAGCTCTTCCGAGGGGCGGTTAAACGTTAGCATTAGCTGCAGCCCAGCTACAAACATTTCGGAATCGATAAACACCCGGCGCATGATGGCTTCTTTAAGGAACTCGACGAACTGATCTGGCCGATACTCCCGCAGCTGGTCGTGTGTGTTCGTTTGGTACAGCAGGCTGACGCATTTTGTGCGCGGACTACGCTTACTCACGTGCAGCTGAGCACATTCGGTGATGTTTCGCACGCACCGCGGCACCGAATCGAGCGCCAATCGTTGACAAACATCAAAGTAGTGACGGCCCAGCACGAACCGCAGTTTATCGAACGCCACCAACTCCGGACAGCTTTCGGCGGGCACGGAACTATCTTTTTTCCTCTTTTTTGCAGGTGAATCACAACCTGACGACGTTTCGTCGCCGGTGGACATTCTGATCATGTTGGTGATGTTGCGTAGTTTGGGCTTGATGTGCTGCAAGCTGCGGCAGGATTCTTCAGATTGTGGGTGTGCTGGGACCGATTTTGTTGCAGTTCGTGTGGCTCGCTTTGCAGAAGACATTATTGTTAAGACTTTGAAGCACTTTGACTAACATAGTACAGTAAAAACACAGAGCTAGAGCTTAAAATGTAATACGTGATAGGCCTGCTTTTTTGATAAACATACACAAACGCTTTGAATTGTTTAGGCGCACACTCGATTATCCGTGCGCTGTCAACGGCTCATCGAATGGCACGGATTAACGGGTTTGGAGTTTGAACAAAGTTTGAATAGTGCTGGTCAAAACAATAACGTATTTATTTGAAATAGAATTATCCGATTCGTACTAGCTCAAAACTGGTCAAGTATTTCGAGACGTACAGCAAGTTGGCTAGCGTAACAGCATTCAAAGCTTAAAGAAGCTTACCTAAAATATCGATAAGTCTTGTGCAAATCCATAGTGTTCACTTGCTCTCGTTATATTTGATATGCGTTTGAATAAACAAACCTTATCTGGTGATCTTGTGGCGGTGATGATCAAGCTCCTGTTGGTCATGTATCGATCGGATTGCATGTCGTTACTCATTACGCTTAAATGTTTCCCAAACAATACCCCTAACTCATCTTAGGCCAGTTCGAAGTATTGCTCATCACGAAAAGATCCAAATCATTTACGCTTAAATCTAACCGTTACAGATCCTAGCGCCAGATAAACAATTTCCCCCAAACCAAAAACTGTAAATTGAAAATCAATCACATCCACCACTGTTTTTTTCTTGCCTTTCTCTGCAATGGAAACATGTATACCACGGCATGAGCGAAACCATTTCCACACCGAATCCCGATCGACGCGACGTAATGCGGCCGTGTTGACACCTTGTTCCTTACGCTTGAAACCACGCTAATTTACCGAAACTGGATCGATTATTCGTACGCATCGTAGGTCGGCCAACACAATCTGTGGCAAGCGTTTTAGCAGTTTTAGTTTGTTTAATATAATTAATAATGCAACCACCGTTTCGAAGGCAACGGACCATTTGCACTCGATGCTTCGCAACAGTGCACGATTTTAATGTTGGCGATGCTGACGCGTCTCGCGGTGCGCAACAACAATCGCTTCTGGTAGCTAGCGCACTTTAACGAACAGTGCACAGTTTGCCGACTGTTTTTCGCGAGTGCTGCTGTGGGTCGAATGGAAAATAAGCCATAAAGAAAGTCCATCAACCGGGCGGATGCGGTGAGGAAAGCGGAGGAGGACACGTGGGGTAAAATAACCTCAAACATGAACGCATGTATTATGCAACTGTGACGATCAAAATCGGGCGGGATCAAGATTCGTACGATTGTTCATCAAACTCAGCGTGATGATGGTTTGCGCGAAAAAAAAAACTACACCAGCAGCAAGACAAAGCAACGATCCCGGCACTGATCGACTGCACTGTCGTCATCATCACTGGCAGTGATTTGCAGTATTTTCTTTGACTTAGTTTTCCCCACCTTCTTGCGGGTTGCTCGATAAAACCGCACGAAACAGCGCGCTCCGTTCGTGGCCAACGTCAGTGGAAATAGGTTGAGAAACTGGCGATCTTTACGGTGGATGTGCTCCAGATTGAGCGAAATCAATTTTCCCGCCGATCAAAGTACCGGATCGGCGCCCGATTGTCACTTTCGTCAGAAAATAGGAGTGGCGAGGCAGGGACAAGGAATGACTGGTGAAATTTGTTGTTGTGGGGGTTGAGAGTGAAAATTCGAGCAAAAAAGGTTCAACGCGCGATGAGGCAAATTATTTTGGCCGTAGCTGCACCTGAGAAGGGTATTATTTAATTGTGAAACTCTTAGAAAATTAGGAATTGGTGCACTTTACCGAAAGACACATATTAATTTATCTATAAATTAAGTTTACATCAATTTTTAGATTGTATAAACTTTCCTAGAGTGATTTTGACAGGTTCAGTGTAATCAGCCTGAAAGTATGCAATTATATATTTTTAAATTGAAATTTAAGAGATCCTCAAACGAGTGTACCGATTTGTATTTTTGTACATTACCTTCAGGAACGAGAACTCAAACAATTGTTCTTCCTAATAAAACAATACTTAAATAAATAAATAAACAAATAAATACACAAATAAATAAAAAAAGTTAATAAATCATGGAAAAGAGAAAAGAGATGTTTGATGTTTTATTTATTCTTTTAACAAAATTTTATCACACAATAAGCTTTTGAGGCATTGGCTTCATACTCGAACTACTTTCGGCTTTGCGTATACATGAAATAACTATGAGGAAACCACTACACTGTCGATCTCTATGACATGCACAATGACTTCAATAAAGTACAGAAATATAGGCTCATCAGCCTCTAATGGTCATGTCATGCATCATTTCCATGCGGATCGCCCAACATGCAGAAGGCCATGGCCCAAATGACCCGTTTCTTGACATTCCATCCTTTGCCTCCTTTTACCCTACCTCTTAAAACGACTTTCAATTCCCTTCTTCAAACTGCTCCTGATCCAGAGCTTAGGTATAGCATGTTTTCTTAGTTCTAGTTTAAAGTATCTTGTTTAGATGTTTGTTATTTTGTTCATCCTATTTATCATATATAATGCTAAAGTTAAATATGAAAATCCGGCTGGATGGTGGAGGAAGTAGCGGCGCCGGTCTTCATACGGCAGGACCAGGTATCGAATCAGGTCAGGACCGTTTACCTATAAGCAGTACTGACTATTCAGCTACTTATACATTTTTCTACTCTCTATCTCTTTCTCTCTCTGTCTTTCTATGCTTCTATGCCTCTTTTACACTAAAACCGCGAGATGTCTCCGCCTGCCATTTCTGGTTTCCTTGACGTGATGTTACCCTTGGCTGGATGATCGTTCTTTCATAGAGAGTACCAGCTCGCATAGGTTTCGAGCCGTTCCCTTCATTTTAGCAACTGGTGCCGCTTTCCACTATCACATATTGGTCGGGTATATTAAAGCAAGAAAAAAAAACTTAGTATCACCACGAGGTTGCAGGGCCAAAGAAGGAGAAAGACGAGAATGACACCGGATCCCAAATTTAAATCGAGTGATGACGATTAAGTTACCCTTTGGAAAGTTTGGTTTGAGCTATTGGATCATGGCAATGCATGGCTGAGAGAGATTTACTGCAGGCAAAATCTGCGAAACGGTATTGTACCGATGAATGAGCTTTTAAATAATAAAATAAATAGATAAATAGATAGATAGATAGAAGATTTCAAACAAAAAGAACGTTGTGTGTAGAAGAGCAAACACAATTGATTCATATCTGATGTACCAAATTAAATTGGATGCGTCCGATTTCGGGCGATCAAACAATTCGCCAAGTTACACAGAAAGGTATCCTAAACAAAGTAAAGCAGGAAGAGAGAAAAATAATTAACTATACAAACACACTCACAAGCAGACACATGCAGACACTTATTCCCACTTCACCTTGAATAATTGGCTTGTGTGAAAAGTTTCGCAAATTCCAATCCTCCTCCTTTCTGCTTCACAGCAGAACCGTCGGCCGATCAAAATTTGCGAACCAAACCGAGCGGTGCGCACCTGGAACGATCGGCACCAAATGCTCGCTGCCGAATGCCGCAAAACCGATGTAAAGCCAGCTTTTACACAATCACACACAACAATTCGCTACAATTCATTATTGCGCGTGGAGGAAAATTGTTGTACGGGCGCTGCAAGTACCCCGTCTAGCCGGGGCAGTAGGGGCATTTTCCTTATTACACACGGGTCTGTCGGGCTTTTTTGCGCACCACATTACATTGGTTTTGCAGCAGACGGTGAAATGCGGTGACCGATGGATGATTATGCTTGTGATCGATCGGTTTTGGCGGTCGACAGCGGACCACAGCCGGCTTCACGTTCACGTTGGCTGATTCTCTGTGTAATGGACCGTGTTTCACAAGTTGACAGGTGGGAATAGGTCGGGAAGTGTTTTTAGTTTTCGGTTTAGGAAATCTTTGTCGAGCGTGTAGTTTGTCCGCCGTGAGACACATTAGTTTACCATTGCTATTTTTTGCTGTTCTCCCTTCTCGATTTTGATGTTGTTTGAATCTGTTTTTGTAAAGTATTTCTTTGGGCTTATTATGTCGCTTGTATTTTTTCTATGTTGTTTACTTAATGTTTTTCTTTTGTATTTTTCTTCTTTTTATGTTTTCTTGTGGTTTTCAAGTTTTATTAATTATTTTCTTCTTTTCATTCTAATTTTTTATTTATTTTTCTATTGTTTTGAACATTTCCTTCCTCTGTTCTAGTAATAAAGTATTTCTTTCCTATGATTTACCAGTTTCATATCATTTTTTTTTTCATTTGTTTTTGTTCCTTTGCGTTTGTTTACTTATTGTTTAATAGTTATTTTTTCTTTGTTTTCTTGTGATTTACCATTCTTTTATTTTTTTATACTTTTGTGATTTTGTGTTTACTTACTTACTTACCTTTATGTTTACATGTAATGTACCATTCACCATTCTCTGTTTTTATTTTTCCGAATTGGTTTGGTTTTTTATTGTTACATTTTCTATGTTTTTCTATGATTTCCAATGTTATTTCCTTCAAGTCTTCATTTTACATGTATAAAATACCTATTTTATTTCTTCTGTTTTTATGGTTTACCAACTTTATTTTATTGTTTGTTTTGTTATGGTTTTATTCTTCTGTACTACTTACTTAATTTTTTCAATTTCAAGTTTTTCTATGTGTTCTTTTGATTTACTATTTTTCATTGTTTTCTTATATTTTGTTCTTCTGGGATTGCTCACTTAATTTACAATTATTAGGTTTTCTATGCATTAGTCGTGATTTTTCAATTTTATTCTTTGGCTTTGATTCAATATGTGATTAATATTCAAAACAACTTCCTAATGATACGCACATAACCTAACAACACACCCAGCCACACGGTACCGGATCATTAGGGAAGTGTGATTGATTTACAAAATACCCTTCCCACTTCCCGATAGCATAGCCAATTTATTTTAATGAGCGACAATGTTAATCGATTCAAGCAATATTGCACCGAGTGTTGCACGGTTAACATACCCAACCGAAATGCATTTGGTCGAATACATCCTCACTCAAGTCGTGTAAATTGATGTAGTAAACATAACGATAGCAAAAAAAAGAAGGAAATTCAACCTTAAAGAAGACTCACCACGAATGGCTCGTGGTGCACTGCAGTAAAAGCGCCACCGAAAAGAAATGGCATCGGCCGACGCCCGAGTACGTCGTCCGGCTGATGAGTGATAATTAATTTTGAGCCAACTTTATGCTTCTCCTAATTAGGTGCATTGTTGATGGCCGGTTTGTGGAGGTGCGTTTAGGGGGGAAGGCTTTCGTCTACCACGCTTCTTCCGGACGGTGCGATTAGGAGGTACGAATTTGACGCATGTCGAGATGACTGCCTGTGCGGTCATTCATAAATAACGATAATCAATCTTCATCTGCACGGTGTGGATCGCGAGATCGCATAATAGGACCCATGGTGGGATGAGAATGCACACACACGGTACAACATTATTGCGCATAAATGCATTGGCGTAACGCTTGTAAGGCTTCACCGGGTCCAGCGGGCTGGCGAGCCGCCCTAATCGCGGCAGTAAAGCATAAGGCGAACGTAAAAGCATCGCTTACACCAAATAGCGTGTAATCCGTCTCGATGCTAACGAACATGCGCTCGGTGCAGGTGGTTAATTCGGCATGTTTGTATGAAATAAATTTGTCGGCTAGAGCCCAACCCGCAGTTGGTAACAGCAGACAAAACGCTATTCAATGGAAATTATTTATTTATATCTTTTATCTATCATTTAAATAAATCCAATGTTTCTCTCTTACAATGGTCATTTTCTTTTGCCTTACCTTGTTAGTGTGTGATTGGAGATTATTGTAGAAAACTATCAACAATTTTATTGTAATTTTCTAATATTTTCGCACATGTTCACCATTTTTTAAATTTATTTCATATTTATTTCATGTCTGTGTTTGTTGTTCATTTCACAAGAAATCAAAGTAAGTCCTCTATTAATACATTTTATTTCGTAAAAATTACCTGCTTGTTCATTTTCGACTGCTTCATTTGCTGCAATTGCTTCTCCTGATTTGATTGGAGCATTTGAAAATATTTTGATATATTTTTATATTCCATTGCAATTTTTTCCTATTTTCTAAGTTTTGTTAAGTTGTTTTTATCTCGATGTTTAGTTTTTTTTATTTATTTAAGGGTTTTAGCTATTTCTTATGTCTTTTTATTTATTTAATAATTATATGGAACGGACGTCACATTGTCATCACCGCATGGGATGACTGCGAATCATTAATTCACAAAAATAACAATTTAAGAAAATTAACAAGACATTTCTTCCTTGTTATTTGCCATATCTATCAATTCTTACATCTATTAGCGATCAATTTGTTTTATAGGAATTTTTTTTCCTAAAATCTTAAAAATATTAATAACTTCATACCTTTTATTCGCTTTCTTGTTGTACTTTCATTTGATATTGAATTTTTTTATAATTTTCATACATTTGCAATTTTGTACTCACTTCAAGTTGGGGCGGTCCTGCGGCCGAGGCGAGAGCTGCTCTTCACACGACAGGACCGGGGTTCAAATCCCATTCAGAGACCGCCAACCCCTTCGTAACACAGACTGTCTAGCTACGGATAAAATCAAGTCACGGAAAGGCCCAAGACTTTTCGAGGTTGTAGTGCCAAAGAAGATAAAGAAGCAGTTGTTGTTGATGTCATATAAAATTTTTCTTTCTACAATATTTTTCCATTATATTTTTCTACATTTATTTCTCAGTTTTTAAATAATTTTATTTATTTATATCGATACAGATTTATGTTTAGATTTGTATGTATTTTTCAATTTGTATTTTAAAACCCGTTTTTTTAAATAATGCAAATAATCATTATCGATCTATTAATATCCTATATGACAACAGCTTTCAGTTCTTTCATCAATCAAAACGACCGTTTTGTTCGCACGTGTGACGGAACATTTTTCCATTAAAACCCATTCCCATTAATTACCTTATCACGAGATCATTATCACACTCCGCATCGGTATCAGCATCATAATGCTATCAAAACAATTTTCACTGTTTCATCTCCGAAAGCAATCATCTCTCTCACGCCACACTCTCCCCAAAGCACAACCATATGATCATGATCGCTTTAGGCGATCTTCTTCTTCATCTTTTGTTTTTCTTTTAATTTAATGTAGTCTGTTTTTTACTAGACTCACACCCCAGTTCGTTTTTCACGTCACATCACTTCCCTGCATCGATGGCGGCAGCGTTTTGTATAATGGTTCGATTTTTTTTGTTTCGATTTTTGGTGTTCATCTACCGTCCTTTTGCGTCGGCACCGACGAACCACCGGTACCTGTTTCGATTTTTCCCTACGCTTTTCCACATTAAATAATCAAACTTAACGCGCCGTCATGCCCGTGCGCCCTTTCCTTTGCTTGCTTGTCCCCCCTTTTTTGCCCCGTTGGTTCGTGTAATTCGCGCGGCTTTTCTTAAATAACGTTTTTTGTTGCTGTAGCTTTGCTATTTTTACACGCCTTTAACGCCGGCTTCTGATTGTGGCCGCCGGTGGCCTAGGGTGGTGAGGAAAGGGAAAGGTTCGTCGTCTGCTTACCCGAAATCGTTCGTTCGGTGCAGGGCACCACTGGTGGTGGTGGTTTTGGGTTTTGGGTTTTAGGGAGTAAAAAAGCATATGCCAGCCCGAGCTATTGTTAGGGTATAAATATTGTTGTGCAGCACCGGGAATGGCACAGTCGAGCAGCGCTTTCCATCGAAGTAAGAAGCAATAGTCAGCTAGATCGACCGCGGCCAATCGTTCGTGCAAGGAAAGTGGGAAAAAGGAAAAACAAATCATAACGATGGCTTTTCTATTCAAGGTGGGTTGATTACCGTGGTTTGATGTGTGTGAGATGAATGGTCGGGTTAATAGTGCTGTCAAAGAGAAATGAGTGTGTGCCAGTGTGACGCTGCCCGTTCCCTCCGTCGGAGAGTGAAAGTGATGAACAATGAACTCTCTGAAGTTAAGCAATTAAGGCCTGACACATCAGGAAGCGTAATGATGCAAGTGCACTGCGAAGGATGAATGTGAATGAAGACGCGGAGTACAGAGTTGTGATGCTTATGTCATTGTGTCATTGTTGAGATTACTCTCCTGACCCAATGCAGCATTAGTGTGACCGATGCTGGGTGTTATGCAAATCCTTGTGCCTCAGCTTTAAATCAGCGATCGTATTGTGTTGGTTTGGTTGGTTTCAAATCTCATATGCTTCTTTTGCAGACCGTTGCCTGCCTGGCGCTGCTGTCAGTCGCTGCCTGTGAGTACGGTGGCGAGGAGGAGCACCACGGACATCATAGCGTGGGCTACTCGTACGCCAAGTTCAGTGGCCCGGTCAGTGGACCGGCGCACGAGGTCCACGTCGAGGACAAGCACGGCCACGGGCACAAGATCGACTATGTCGCGAAGCCGGACTACGTGTTCGAGTACGGCGTGGAGGACCCGAAGAGCAAGGTCTCGCAGAGCCGCAAGGAGCACCGGCACGAGGACGAGCTGCACGGCGAGTATAGTCTGCATCAGCCCGACGGCAAGCTGCGCACGGTCAAGTACAGCTCGAACAAGCACAGCGGATTCCAGGCTGAAGTGTTGATCGATGGAAAGCCGCTGCACGAGGAGGAGCTGGCCAAGCTGGCCCATGAAGCCGCCACCCAGAGCGCTCACGGTGCCCAGCTGCATCAGCACCAGCACCAGTTCCACCACCAGCACCAGGACGAGCCCAAGGCGTACGGTGGCGCCGAACAGCAGACCTACGGTGGTGAATCGTCCTACGGTGGCGGTGCCGAGGGTGGTGAGGAGGGAGCGCACGAAGAGTACTACCACTAGACAGAACCAGCCGATCGGTGGCAGGCTGTTCAACGGTGACCGGAACGTTCAGCATTACCACGATACCCCGCAGCAGTAGGGAGCGACTTCCCATACCTTGAGGATGTGGGAATAGAACTGAGAGAAACAAAATACTCCAACTTCCTTTGCTTTCCCGACGCTCACCGAAGCGTCGTCCAATGTTCCTAAGCTTTAAGAATGTTCTTTAAGACTATCTTGCCGACCGGCTCACTGACCTAGCAAAAGACCGATTTAGTCAAGCAGCTTTTGGTGGTTAGAACCAGCGAGCCTTATACTTTTTTGGTGCCTACAAGACACTGCCTTACCATTTCACAACTAATTTTGATTTCCTCGTGCAGTTAAGGTGGGCCCTTGGGCCACGCTTGAACTGCTAGAGACTGTTTTATGGCGCACATTAACCCTAAGGGGAATGTTAACTAGTGTAGTAGTCTCGTGTAAAACCAAACGAAAAAAGAGCGACTCTTCCGTACTGGAAGAACGAAATAAAAGTTATTGAATTGTAACCTGATGTCTTCTAATCTCTTCATCCAAGCACTTCACGAAACCAGTCGATAATACAGCAAGTAACGATAAAAGCTATCAAATTCCAACATGTTTCCGTAGTGTAGCGGTTATCACGTCTGCTTCACACGCAGAAGGCCCCCGGTTCGATCCCGGGCGGAAACAACATCGCTGGACAAGACCACCATGACAATTGTGAGGATCTCGTTGTAGTAGAATGCCATTGATTCTCTTCGGAGAGATTGTCAGAAGTGAGTTTTCCCTTTTGGCGAAATATTTCCAACTGTTCTACGTATAAGTCTCGATCACGTTGATCATTGTGTCATATGACGGAGAAACAATAGAGGTTTCCGTGGTGTAGCGGTTATCACATCTGCCTAACACGCAGAAGGCCCCCGGTTCGATCCCGGGCGGAAACAACATCACTGGACAAGATCACCATGACAATTGTGAGGATCTCTCTGTCGTGGATGCCATTGATTCTCTTCGGAGAGATTGTCAGAGGTGAGATTTCCCTTTTGGCGAAATATTTCCAACTGTTCTACGTATAAGTCTCGATCCCATTGATCATTGTGTCATATGGCGGAGAAACAATAGAGGTTTCCGTGGTGTAGCGGTTATCACATCTGCTTCACACGCAGAAGGCCCCCGGTTCGATCCCGGGCGGAAACAACATCACTGGACAAGATCACCATGACAATTGTGAGGATCTCTCTGTGGTGGATGCCATTGATTCTCTTGGGAGAGTTTGTCAGAGGTGAGTTTTCCCTTTTGGCGAAATATTTCCAACTGTTCTACGTATAAGTCTCGATCACGTTGATCATTGTGTCATATGACGGAGAAACAATAGAGGTTTCCGTGGTGTAGCGGTTATCACATCTGCTTCACACGCAGAAGGCCCCCGGTTCGATCCCGGGCGGAAACAACATCACTGGACAAGATCACCATGACAATTGTGAGGATCTCTCTGTCGTGGATGCCATTGATTCTCTTGGGAGAGTTTGTCAGAGGTGAGTTTTCCCTTTTGGCGAAATATTTCCAACTGTTCTACTTATAAGTCTCGATCACGTTCATCATTTTGTCATATGACGGAGAAACAATAGAGGTTTCCGTGGTGTAGCGGTTATCACATCTGCCTAACACGCAGAAGGCCCCCGGTTCGATCCCGGGCGGAAACAACATCACTGGACAAGATCACCATGACAATTGTGAGGATCTCTCTGTGGTGGATGCCATTGATTCTCTTGGGAGAGTTTGTCAGAGGTGAGTTTTCCCTTTTGGCGAAATATTTCCAACTGTTCTACGTATAAGTCTCGATCACGTTCATCATTTTGTCATATGACGGAGAAACAATAGAGGTTTCCGTGGTGTAGCGGTTATCACATCTGCTTCACACGCAGAAGGCCCCCGGTTCGATCCCGGGCGAAACAACATCACTGGACAAGATCACCATGACAATTGTGAGGATCTCTCTGTGGTGGATGCCATTGATTCTCTTGGGAGAGTTTGTCAGAGGTGAGTTTTCCCTTTTGGCGAAATATTTCCAACTGTTCTACGTATAAGTCTCGATCACGTTGATCATTGTGTCATATGACGGAGAAACAATAGAGGTTTCCGTGGTGTAGCGGTTATCACATCTGCCTAACACGCAGAAGGCTCCCGGTTCGATCCCGGGCGGAAACAACATCACTGGACAAGATCACCATGACAATTGTGAGGATCTCTCTGTGGTGGATGCCATTGATTCTCTTGGGAGAGTTTGTCAGAGGTGAGTTTTCCCTTTTGGCGAAATATTTCCAACTGTTCTACTTATAAGTCTCGATCACGTTCATCATTTTGTCATATGACGGAGAAACAATAGAGGTTTCCGTGGTGTAGCGGTTATCACATCTGCCTAACACGCAGAAGGCCCCCGGTTCGATCCCGGGCGGAAACAACATCACTGGACAAGATCACCATGACAATTGTGAGGATCTCTCTGTGGTGGATGCCATTGATTCTCTTGGGAGAGTTTGTCAGAGGTGAGTTTTCCCTTTTGGCGAAATATTTCCAACTGTTCTACGTATAAGTCTCGATCACGTTCATCATTTTGTCATATGACGGAGAAACAATAGAGGTTTCCGTGGTGTAGCGGTTATCACATCTGCCTAACACGCAGAAGGCCCCCGGTTCGATCCCGGGCGGAAACAACATCACTGGACAAGATCACCATGACAATTGTGAGGATCTCTCTGTGGTGGATGCCATTGATTCTCTTGGGAGAGTTTGTCAGAGTTGAGTTTTCCCTTTTGGCGAAATATTTCCAACTGTTCTACGTATAAGTCTCGATCACGTTCATCATTTTGTCATATGACGGAGAAACAATAGAGGTTTCCGTGGTGTAGCGGTTATCACATCTGCTTCACACGCAGAAGGCCCCCGGTTCGATCCCGGGCGGAAACAACATCACTGGACAAGATCACCATGACAATTGTGAGGATCTCTCTGTGGTGGATGCCATTGATTCTCTTGGGAGAGTTTGTCAGAGGTGAGTTTTCCCTTTTGGCGAAATATTTCCAACTGTTCTACGTATAAGTCTCGATCACGTTCATCATTTTGTCATATGACGGAGAAACAATAGAGGTTTCCGTGGTGTAGCGGTTATCACATCTGCCTAACACGCAGAAGGCCCCCGGTTCGATCCCGGGCGGAAACAACATCACTGGACAAGATCACCATGACAATTGTGAGGATCTCGTTGTAGTAGATGCCACTCATTCTCTTCGGAGAGATTGTCAGAGGTGAGTTTTCCCTTTTGGCGGAATATTTCCAACTGATCTACGCACAAGTATCGATCACGTTGATCATTGTGTCATATGACAGAGAAACAATAGAGGTTTCCGTGGTGTAGCAGTTATCACATCTGCTTCACACGCAGAAGGCCCCCGGTTCGATCCCGGGCGGAAACAACATCATTGGACCATATCATCATGACAGTTGTGAGGGTCTCTCTGTCGTGGATGCCATTGCTTCTCTTCGGAGAGTTTGTCAGAGGTGAGTTTTCCCTTTTGGCGGAATATTTCCAACTGATCTACGTACAAGTATCGATCACGTTGATCATTGTGTCATATGACGGAGAAACAATAGAGGTTTCCGTGGTGTAGCGGTTATCACATCTGCCTAACACGCAGAAGGCCCCCGGTTCGATCCCGGGCGGAAACAACATCACTGGACAAGATCACCATGACAATTGTGAGGATCTCTCTGTGGTGGATGCCATTGATTCTCTTGGGAGAGTTTGTCAGAGGTGAGTTTTCCCTTTTGGCGAAATATTTCCAACTGTTCTACGTATAAGTCTCGATCACGTTGATCATTGTGTCATATGACGGAGAAACAATAGAGGTTTCCGTGGTGTAGCGGTTATCACATCTGCTTCACACGCAGAAGGCCCCCGGTTCGATCCCGGGCGGAAACAACATCACTGGACAAGATCACCATGACAATTGTGAGGATCTCTCTGTAGTGAATGCCATTGATTCTCTTGGGAGAGATTGTCAGAGGTGAGATTTCCCTTTTGGCGAAATATTTTTAACTGTTCTACGCATGAGTATCGATCACGTTGATCACTGTGTCATATGACGGAGAAACAATAGAGGTTTCCGTGGTGTAGCGGTTATCACATCTGCCTAACACGCAGAAGGCCCCCGGTTCGATCCCGGACGGAAACAACATCGCTGGACAAGATCACCATGAACATTGTGAGGATCTCGTTGTAGTAGATGCCACTCATTCTCTTCGGAGAGATTGTCAGAGGTGAGTTTTCCCTTTTGGCGAAATATTTCCAACTGTTCTACGCATGAGTATCGATCACGTTGATCACTGTGTCATATGACAGAGAAACAATAGAGGTTTCCGTGGTGTAGCGGTTATCACATCTGCCTAACACGCAGAAGGCCCCCGGTTCGATCCCGGACGGAAACAACATCGCTGGACAAGATCACCATGACAATTGTGAGGATCTCGTTGTAGTAGATGCCACTCATTCTCTTCGGAGAGATTGTCAGAGGTGAGTTTTCCCTTTTGGCGAAATATTTCCAACTGTTCTACGCATGAGTATCGATCACGTTGATCACTGTGTCATATGACAGAGAAACAATAGAGGTTTCCGTGGTGTAGCGGTTATCACATCTGCCTAACACGCAGAAGGCCCCCGGTTCGATCCCGGGCGGAAACAACATCACTGGACAAGATCACCATGAAAGTTGTGAGGATCTCTCTGTCGTGGATGTCATTGCTTCTCTTCGGGAGATTGTCAGAGGTGAGTTTTCCCTTTTGGTGAATATTTCCTAGTCTTCTACTTATCCCTTCGCTTCTATTTGGTTGAATAGGCGGTCTAGAAATTTTAGCTGTTGCCAAGAGGGTTATTGAAATTCATGCTATTCACCACTGGTTATTCACCAAATATTGCAAACCTTTTGCGCCAAAATGTATGCATTGGATTAATCATTTTTGTTGCTTGCCTCGTTTCGTAAGGCTTCTCCATGCAACATGACATGTTTTGCGCAGGTGCAACACTTTGGTAGCATAAACGATCTACTCGAAACCCTGGGTGCCCCATCACCTGTGTTACATCGAGGGATGTAGAATTCCATTTGAGGAAAATCGTTGAGCAAATATGTGCACATTGCAGACATAATGCAACGTTTCGCTAATCAACAGTTCTAAACGTAAAAGGTTCTTCAGATCGGAGACGATACGAGGATGTAGCATAGCGTCGATCGTCGGATTGCTGATTAGGCAAACACCGCCGTCAGTCGAGGCGCTAATTAACGATGCCATAGCGAGACATCTTTTTGTACAGCTGACTGAACAAGCATTTTAATCGCTTTTTCCACGCGCTATTTTATCTTCATTGGGTGCTTAATTAATTTAAATGATCAGATTAAGCACACTGATGAAATGATGTGAAGATTTCACGTATCATCATACCAAACGGAGCACACAGAGTAGCTTCACGTCGGACAATTCATGTAATTCGTGCTGTGAGCGAAGAAAAAAGGATAGCAATCAGCCATCAGTTGGTACGGGACAAGTAAATCACTTATCGCTTTCCTTTCTTATTACAATCACCTCCCGGTCTGCGAGGGACGAGAGGGCGTAAACACGATGCTGAGATGGAGATCGCTACCGGTTGATACGGTTGGACACCCATTTTGGTACGTTACAATTTTGCGTCCCCTAGCCGGGAGGATCGTTTCGGCAGCATGCATTCTAGGTTGTGCAAAACAACCGGTGGTGGAGCTGATCGCGCTACCGGCGTGTGCGATCGGGCCACGAATAAGGTAGTAATTAGTGTTTGACTGGCTGGTTATTATTATTTCGCAAGCTGTCGAACCATTGGATCGGGCGCTCGGGTGGATAGGTCGCGATTTTACACGTTTTTCGCGAACATATCATCGGTACCGGGGGGAACGAACAAATAAAAACGCATAGGGCAGGCAGGCAGAGACAATAATTGGCACGTTGCGAATTGATTTATAATTTAAAAGTGCACGGTTCAGAACTGTTGCGAGGAAGCGAAATGACGGCTTCTAACGGTGTGAATAATGATGCAAATGTTACTGGTTACGGATTTATGTCACTTTTAGAAAGATTTTTTATTATTTGACATCACAAATGTGATGTATTAACATTAAACATTAAATTATTAGGGTCTATTAAGAGCTTTCGCTGACTCACTCTGTTTGACCTACTTTCGAGTTTAAATTTGGTTTAAATATATGGTCTGAAGCATCCTACAGCAACCCCCACGTTCGAACATAATTGGTAGGTTTGACGGTGTATGGATTGACATAGTTGCGCGATGAAGTTGCCCATTAAATCTTCATTTGATGAAAACTTCATTTTGGCTACAAAGAAGCTTTTTCTCACCGGCCACGAGTCAAAGGATGTTAGGATGTTAGTGCTACAAAAGAATTACTTTAGAAGGAAGGAATCAGACGTTGATCATTCTAAGGATCAAGATGACTTGTTAGTAGGATACATATTTACAAAATACACATGGAGAAGCCATAGAGACAGATAAGAAACTATAGATGGGGCGGTTTGGAAGGCGAGGCCCACCAAGACCGTCTCGCCGTACGTTAGGCAGACTATCCAGCTGTGGGTAAAATCAAATCACGGAAAGCTAGTGATGGCAGTTCCAAGACCCCTCGAGGTTGTGGTGCCAAACAAGAAGAAGATAGATGGGTAAAGTCTGGTTTTTTCTCAAGTAAACGACACCATGCATTGTGTCTTTGACCCGAGAAGTTGTATAGAGTTTATGAAGCGAATGTAAGAATTAAAATATATTCGAAAAGCTGATCAAATCAGACGAGTAGTCGGGAAGAATTACATCCAATTTTTTGTCCTTCATAATTGTTGAGGATGCTCTCAAGAACACTTAAAATGCTTGTTAGAAATACTATGTCTTATAAGACAAAAAAAAAACAGGGAGCAGATATTATGGCTAAGAAAATTATTCAAATATTTTTTAACCTATACTCATTTATTTTACCTGTAAAACAAGAAAAACATCTTATGTACATCAATCTTTCCCCCCCAGTTGCTTTCAGTTATGGAATTCAACAAATGGTAACATAAAAAATGTCTGCGTGCATTAAAAATGCGTTTGGCACGCATCGGCAACTGATTTATTATGACTTAATTAGAGCAAAATGTAAAACCCGCCGGGTCACCGACTAGCCGCCGACGAGCCGATCGGGCAACATCGGGGGGCACACAAAAGGTTGGCTGCGGCACGCAATTGCGATTTCTTTGCATTAATATAATTAGTAAAAGCTGTCACTCTGCTGCTCAGGAACGTAATACCCATCGTCATCGTCGACGGCGCAACTGACGTTTGGCTTAGACAGCGTTTCACCGACAACGGCTGGCGGAAAAAGGACAGAAAAAAAACAAGAACAGACCAGTGAAGTGCACTACAAAATGGGGGGGGAAAAAAAGTCAATCCCAGCCAACTTAAAATCAAGTCGTGCTTGCTTTGCCTGACAGGGCACCGAAGAGGCAAATCCTCAAACGGGACCGAAAAACCTTCCCACCTTCGCGTGCGCCGGCTGGTTTTCAACTAAGGAGCGCACTTAGAATCCGAGCCGGGTAGGTTGTGTTGGGTTTGTGGCGTTATGTAATGTGGTCCGATGACCGGTTCCCTGGAGTTCGATCGGGTGGTCGATGCTGCTGCTGCTGCTGCTGCCGACAAGCTGCCCCGACTGCATCGACACCACGTGGAATGCTAGCTATGAGCACTGGCATGTCTGTGCACGCGGGTCTGTACCGTGATCGAGTTGTGGGTCGTTTTCTGGGTGAATAGTGAAGAAAAAAAAATTCTCGAAACGATTGAGACGAATAATTTTGTATTATTTATAGCGCGCAGGGTGTTTGAACTTGTGCAAGCGCTAATCAATGCTGTAATATGCATGAAAATTGTATGCCGAAGATACCAGGTAATGTGAAAATGAGCAGATGATTACATTACGCTGCTAGTAGAGTAACAAGACAGAGGGCTACAGCAACCCGTTGCTTAATTCTTAGGAGAATAATTTTTTCTCTCTTAGTATAATTATTTTTTATTAAACTCAAAATTCTTTTACTTGCGTTTGAAAAAAATTAAAGAAGTTTTATTATTAATTTCATGTATTACATATGAAGGTGCTCGGTTGTGCTCGGAAGATGGGTGGTTGTTGTCCATTTCTATTGATTGTGTGTGTAGTAGGATTTTAGGCCCGAATCTATTGTTGTGGCTATGGCTTCGATGGGGGTTGGTTTTTATTTCCGGTTGTCTATTGTGGGTCTGGTCTGACACAAACAAGCACAGTTATTTGGACAGTACAAACATGATTTTTTCTACGTGAATTTTTCTCCAGGTAAAGAAATGTTGAAAGCAGATAAATACAGTTCACGACTGAAAAATTGAAAACGACAGGATCGTTTGTTGTAAATTTTATTTAATATCATCAAAAGAGCTTTAAATGTTGCGCTATATGCTACTTGTTGCATATTAGAAACACTTTATAAGGATCATTTTAGTATTCAATCCTTATAAATAAGTATCTTGTGGAGTCTACTACTGCAGTACATAATTGACAGGATAGAATCTGTTCAGTGCAAGCTTAGAGTACTTTGTCTTGTGTTTGTGTATTATCCATGATATCTTGCCTGCCGTTTTGGTGCCGTTTTTTGGACTAGAACTTCTACAACATTTAATATTTCTTTTCAATAAGTTTATTATCAATAAAGCCTTCAGGGTTTCGATCAGCCTAATATAGCTAGTGAATCATTCAAGGGGATTGTTTAAAAATGAAAGTGGAATATTGCAATCTCTGTGGAACCTTGCATAAAGTTTGGGTGTAACATAATGCAATGCGACTCTAACATTTAAGAAATAGCTTTTTAGTTAATAAGGGTTAAAACTTGAGATTGGCACACTAAGTAAGAGTGAGTGTATGACTTTTATCCTGCAACGGAGTTTATAGTTTCAGCTCATCTTAAGCAATTTTTTATGAATCACACTGTCTTTGCCAACTAGTAACCCACTCCTCACTCAACCTTCTTTAGGGATACGCCTCAAAAGGATGCAGGTTGGTTTGTACTCTATCTCAACCTGCTTACTTCCTTCTTCACGTAAACAACTTCGCGTTGACAAATCAAATCAAAACAGTAACAAAACACTTTTTCATTCTTATGATTGTGAGTGATTGAAACCTAAAAGGAGTAACAGACCACTAACTCAATATTATTGAGTGAGTTGAAGCCAACAGGAGTGAGTTACTAATCTGCACCGAGAGTGAGAGCGAGTTGAAACCCAAAGGAAAAAGTAAAGGACAAGTTTAGTGTAATAGATTTTCACGAATCTCTAAAGAGTGAATAAATTAAATAAGATAAATTAAATTCCTATTAAAGTATAAATTCCCATGTGAAGTTTCTTTCAATATTATTTTTATTACAATCCTTGTAAAATAGCTTTTTTTGTCTTGTGGCTATGCGTCTTATAAAGTTTATAGTGCAATTTTCTTAACTGTTTACTCTTCATATATTTCTTAAATTCATGTGACATGCTTGCGTCTCAATGAATGTGCTCATCGTTGTCGAGACAAATTTGATAGCGATGGACTCTTACGTAGACGCTCAGAAAACGCGGACTGCGACATACGAAATTCGTACACGGAATAGTTTTCGTTAAATATTTTACACATGACATTTAAGGGATCTGACTGTCTTATCACTGTTCTATAGTGTCTTCCCGTGGCTATAAAACAAATTCATGGAGTTAGGAAGAGCTTACGCTGCTTATCAACCCAGCCACAAACAGGCACTATGCTGTCGATCGTCGTACTGCCAGCAACTTAGGAGTCCTAGTAGAAGGCATCGATTGGAAAACCCTGCGTCTCCTTCACGATGGAAGGAGTCTAATTGCATATCGCGATCCTTTTGCTCGATCGTCTGTATAGGTTGAATACAGGTTAACGGGCACCAAACAATGCTAGCATACTCTGACTCTGATCGGCTTTAACCCCATCATTTGCCTCTCTGCTCCTTGCCTTTTCTAAAGAATACCCAGATGCTAGTGGTTTGCACGGTAAATTCTATTGGTCATGTGTTTGGGCGCCTTGTCTAGACGGAATTCCAAAATCTCTAACACATTCAGTACGTTGCAGCAAACATTTGTCAATGTTGTAGTCAAATAATGTTTGATGGATGGATTTTCGTGCCTAAAAGTAAGTAAAAAATAGAGTGTAAAAATCTATTATACCAAAAAAGTAACGATTTTAAAACGTTGATTACAGAATGCAATTCATTATTAAATGTAGCCTCAAGTAAGTAAATAAAAAATGGATCTTTTTATGCGAAATAATAGACCAAATATTTGTCGATAGTTCAACTTACCTTGAAACTCCAAACAGGGATATTTTTCGCCAATTTTCCGAGTAAATGATTGTTTTATCTCACAAAAATCAATTTTGTTGATTACGTCGTAACAGTTTCTCCATTTTATAGTTTTGTTCCTCATATTTCCATACCAAGCAACACATTTTTAATACCTCTTCCGTCACTCATAACTAATAACTTTGACGTTAATGTGTTCTTCGAGAAAAGATTCCTTTCGCACAAAAAAAACCCCACCTCACCTCATCGCTTAACAGCAGAAGCACCGAGGGAGTGCTACCGTTGATTTATGACGCTCAAGCGCTTAATGATTAACTCAGTAACCTCATCGCCAGTATCAATCATCGCGGCATCGGTAAGCCGTTTATGCTCGGCCGTTTAAAGATTTGCAATTTTGTAGCAGCAAAAAAGCTCTCGGACGCTTTGATTTGAACATGAAGCAGGAACCCAACCGGAGGTGTTTGGTGAAGAAAAAAGAAGCAGAAAAAAAGTTGAGCCACATTGCAAAGAAAAATCCTCTTTACAAACAGCGAAACTCGGGCCGCACCGATCGCAAACAGGGAAGGCCAACCGGTCGAAACTACGGTCCAACCACGGGCAATGGAATCTGGGGGCGGTGCGTTTGTGATGATCGCGGTGACGATGATGCTGTTGCTGATGATCATGATGATGATGATGAAGTTAACAACCTGGCTGTACAGTGTTTTTGTTTCATCTCTCCGTGTGTGTGTGTGTGAATTTTGTTTTTCACCGTGCGTTTCGATAATGACCATTAGTTGATACCATTTATGTGTATTGCTTCGGAAGCTGTCCGCGATGCACCGCGATGGAGATTCCTTTTTTTGGTGGTGCTACGGTTGCTGGTGCTGCCTTGCGTGTCCATTCTGCCGGCGGATGGTTGATGGTGATGAATCGGAAACTCCGATTCGCACCTCAATCAGCTGCCGGTGATCGATCGATTTCCATTTACCGATTCATTAACCTGATTTCTCGTGCTCGTTTCAGCACCGCACGTGTGTGTGTGTGTGTTTTCACTTTCGATTGCCTGTAAACTTCCCCCAGCTCAGCAACCATGTCAACGCTCCAAAGAGCATGGAAAGAAGAGCCAAAAGGCGACCGTGCGGTCCGTCGTGCCCTGCTTAAGGGCTGTATAAGAGCAATCACTAGCGAGCGTGATCGCGTGGAACTGTCACACACTCACGTGCGCTCACCGTGGTCCGCAGCGTGGCTACCCTACTGGCCGACTGCACGAGTAACCTGACCCATTTTCCAGCCCCGGTAGAAACGGTCGTGTGGAAAGTGGTGAAGAAAACTCCACGAACAACGAGCCCTGCGAGACACGCGGATACGGATTATGCAACGTCCGCCCGCGTGACACTGTCACCACGACCTACGTTTACCGGCGTTTGTGTGTGTGTGTGTGTGCGTATGTGTGACTGACTGCACGTGTAAGTGGATGAGGTGGTAGTGCGCCTGCAGGCCCTTTTCGCTTTGCTACCCCAACCACATGGGTCAGCCATGTCTGTGAATGGATTTTTGTAATGAAAATGAAACAAACAGACGGGATCGAGCCTTTTTTCACATCGATCTGTCTGGCTGTTCTCCGAGGGTAGCTACCGCTTTCAACTGCCAGCAGTAATCAGCTGTTTGTCTGCCATGGCGGAGTATCCAAGAAGTTTGATCGCGTGTTCGAGCGGGTTTCGGCTGGGTCTGATCGGACCTATTCGAAAACTCGAGTTCGAATTGTCATAAAATCGAAAATTATAGATCATCTCGGGGACACCGAGTGCGCGAAACGGTCGGTCGGTGGTGAATTGGTGCTTTTGGGACACATTGCCTGACGCACGATACCGTTTCGGTGCGGTGCGGACGATTGCCACATCTTACTCCGGCCCGGTTGATGCCTGCTACTGCTGCGCCTTTTGCTGTCACTGGATGGTGAAGCGAGTTCCGAACATTGGTTTAACGTTTATTATTTAATTGCAATAATTACGGTTGATGAGTTTTAAAGGGCAATTTTGATGCAGCTGATTGGCTGTGGAGTGATAGCTTTGGAGAGGTTTAGATATTGGTGAGAATTGTCTTGGTCACATGAAGTATATCTTTCTTCTGCTTTAAATTATTGTAAATGTGAACAACCAGAATACTCAAAGGAAAATTTCTCGATGCTTATACCCAACAATTATCCATCAAAAAGAGACATCTGTTTAGAGGTTTTCCGATAGACGACGCACTCTATGACTTAATCAAACCCATAAGTTAAATCGTTAGGACTCGGGAAGTGACAGGCTTGCTGAGGTTATCGTGGCATTGCTAGGTTTTGAGGATAATTTAAGGGTTTAAGATAACGGCTTCCAAGCTGAAGAATAAAGTAGTAGTTACCAAAAACTCAACAAAACTGTCTTTTTATAGATCCTTAAGAAGGTTTTTAGTTGTTTGTAGGTTGCGGTTCTTGATCTAACTTCTGTCTTCCGAAAGATATAACACCTACAGATCATCCTTTAATTGTACAGGTTCCCGAAAGCATTGTTTCCTTGCTTCTTCCTAGCGAAGAGTTTAGCAATAGAAGGACTCACATAAATCAGCCTAAAGCCTAGCAGATAATATTGTTGTTCATAACCAGACGATAAACTGAACCGCCACGAGGTTCTCCAGAGGTACCTAAGGGCTTATGCACAGGACTGGTCACCTTGCTTCAAGTAAACTCAGGACAGCCGGAAGTCCTGTTGCGACGGTCAAAACTAGTATGGTATAGAAAATTTAAACTCCCTGTTCTCACATACGCCTTTGAGATATGGACTCTGTCCAAAACTGACGAAACTGACGGCCACGTTCAAGAGAAAGACGCTTAGAAGAATTTTGGACTCAGCATCGTGCAAAAAATTAATATCGGCAGGCTTGGGTTTGTTAATGTGAAGAGAATTATAAGTAAAATTATTTAAGTCGTCCACATGCTATAATAGAATGACCTGGCCGTATTGCTGCAGCCTTAATATTCATTTATAAATTATTTATAGCATTCACTTAAGTTTTGAACTTATCTTCTTCATTGCATCTCCTAACTATCCTAGCAAGGTGCAACTGGTAGAGATTTTCTTAGGCGGAAATGAAAATTTCCATGGCTTCTTGGTATGATTTCTTAAATTTTGGCTAGCCTTTCGGTGTATTCGGTTCATCTAGACCTTGTTGACCTTAAACTTGATACAAATCTATTGTTGGCTTTAGTTTTGCACCTCTTTAAGCCGCTCTCGATATATGTGACCATGTTCCGTTAAAAATCTACCTTCGTCCAGAGTCGACAGTCCTATCGCTAAAATTTGTAAGACCTTTATGTTGTCATTTTGATGAATCAAATGAGTCTAGATTGCAGTAAAATTTTAAAGGAGTCTATTCTGCGCTACCAGTCTGTAACTAAGAAAATTTTTGTTCACAGCCAATAGTTCATAGGACTCTCAAACACCGTTTTCTGTTCATTTGATTACCTCCAAAAGAGATACTTTGCTTCGTACCGACATAAGACTTACCACCGTAACACGATATTGGGACGAATAATGAAAAGCAAACTCACTCCCAGATCATCATATTTCCTACCGGCAGACAACATGAGTCACGATTTTCCGTACGGCTGTGCCCTTTTGCATTCGGCCGTACGGGCATGGATCGTCGATGTGATGTGGATGTGAAGTTCGTTTTTCATCAACCATTATGCTGATGCACTTGCGAAGTTTGTTGCACCGAGTGGTTGCGGATGAATTTAACGTTGGCAACGAAGTAATTAGGCGCTTTATACGATCGATTGTAGGGTTGGAAATGTGCATCGTGCACACGGCGGTAGGTGTGTAGCCTGCAGGTGTCAGGTGTTTTATGATGCTGCAGAGTTGAAGTTCGTTTCGTTTCAACCGACCGGCGTTGATGAAGTGATAACTTGTTGATAGCAGCGAGCTGATGAAACTGTTATTGAAGCGTTACGAAAGGTGCGAAAAGTAAACTGTGAGTATGGTAAGCATTACGTAGCTTCAAAGGTTCTTTTGGCGTCTTTAAGCTGACCTGTGGAATTTAAATGTAATGCTCGGCATCAGTGTCGTTTGAAGAAGAAGGTCAATTGTCCATAATTCTGCAAACGGCAAACTAATGCACTGCATTACATCTAATCACGCGTTCAAGAGCATCATACCGCACCGCAATGGCGGGTACGGACAGCAGGCCACGCTGGCCAAGGTTAGTCGTTCACGGGCATTTCGAGACCAAGACCCATCGCCGGAGACCCACATTCTGCGGCAAAGAGCAGCGACAGCTCACGCAGCACAACCCGACCCCGATGATGATTACAGAATTGGTTGAGCCGGTGTCGTTATGTTGTGTTATTATTTTTTTTCCTTCCACTTCACGTCCCTTAATGCCACCCAATTTTCCCATAGTCCCACGTCCGAACGGTACACGGTCTAATATTTATTTTTTTCGTGCGCTTGCGCAAAGGGACCTTGTTAACATTGCACCGTCCGTCCGTCGGGTCCGTCGTTGCGTAATGAGGCTTCCTTAGGGGCACTCGAGGATGCGTGCGGTGGGAAACGTGACCGATCGAAATCGGACCGAACGTCGCCGGTTCGAACGGTCGAATGGGAAAGAAATCACCCCCCTCGTCGATCTCATAATAAACATCAATCAACCGGACGACGTTCTAAGAGACGCGGCGCAAATGCCGGGTTTGGTGAAGTGTCGATGCCGCGAGGGAATTTCGATCGTTCAAAAGCATCGTTTGCAACCGTAATAGGGGCCTCTTTTTTTGCGCGGGAAGGTGAAGTAGTAAGGAAGAGGCTAGAACAGGTTCAGAGGCACGTTGGATGAACTGAAATAATGATGAAGCATGTAGGCTATTCTATGAGCTATGTAATAGAAAACAGAAAATTATTAAAGAAAATTTGATTAAACCATCAGCTCATTTTGTAATGATTATTTTCCACGGATTGTATTTTGCCCAACAAAATTTGTTGAAAATAAATCTGCAACCTGCCCTACCAACCTGCTGCCTGCTATGCGACTAATGAACTCTACTCTTTAATGCTAATTTATGTTTCGATTATTCTAGCCCGTATTTCATTCCGATCGCTCACTTAAGGACGGCAGCGGGTTGCTACCACCACACCACACGATCGCATCACATCGGTGCAGCGTAATGGATCGATTGTTTTCCCACCCCCCCAACGAGTGCACCTGAAACAGAACGTCATGTTGTCGTTAGCCGGTGCGGCGAGATGCAAATGATGCAGCTCCGGCATTACGACAGGGCCAAACGGTTGAAACTCGGTTCGTCGCTTGCTATGAATAAATCGATAAATTTTGTTCACCCTCGGAGACCCTTCGACCACTTTTAAATGACTTCATTCTTTCGACCGGCCAGCCTCGATAGTGTTCAGCAGTGTGTTTGTGGTTGTAAATATTAGAAGTCGATAGGTAGATCATATGACTGGAGGAGTATAGGGTGTCCGGGAGAGTATACGGAAGGGAGCGAGCGGAAAAGTGGGGCGAAGTTTTTGAGGTTCATTCCCATTCCCAATCTAAGGGGACAGTGGTATGAAACTGGCAAACTCGTACCGTCACGACTGTCAATGTTTCGAGCGGGCAAAAGATTGATCGCGGCGGATTGATCGGACGTTGTTGCCCAAGACCACAAACGGCAAACCGCGTTCGAACCGGTGGTCTGATTTAATATGTGTGCTTTTATAGTGTGGAAAGGGTATTTTCCTGCCGCAAGTATGAGGGCAAGATGATGGTAGATGCACAAAATTTGTGAACAGGAATAATGGTTTTTTTTTCCCAAAATATTGCATTCCATGTCTGGTAGCCTTTGAGCAGTTATCTGAGACATTAGACCTTACTTGCTTTGTATGCTTTATTTCATGCCCGTTGTTATGTATACAGAGCGATTGAACAAAGACTTCCAATAAATGTTCCTAAAAAATGTATTTGTCGCTGCAGACATCAATCGCAATCAAGAGTCGTTTTGAGTGATGGCACATTCATCACAAGAAAGATACTTCAATATTTTTAACCTTTGTATTTTTGGAATTTGCTTCTGACGTTCTCACAAACTTTAAATATTCCGACACCAAGGAAACAACTAATATGCCACTTTGAGTTAACCCAATTAGATAAAAAAAATCATGCGCAATCATGATCAGAGCTAAAGGCAATCAAGGTAAAAGAATTTTCAGGACAGTAAGTTTAAACTAGACTCACGCATACGCCAATAACCAATCAAAGGGAAGTAAACAAGTTGATCTACAATAGAAGCTAAATCTCTCTTTAGAACCCATCAGAACTGCGTTAAACAAAGATATTACATACAATACCTCCAAGAATGATAGTTAAATGGATGTTTCCTTACAAACTCTCTCGAAACTTTGTTATAAAAATAACCAACCTAAGTTAGTCATACGGTAGAGATCGGCCAGTCTGTGAGGATCAGCCAGTCAGTCAGAAACGGTCTGTCCAGCATTTGCACTCAGTGTCAGTCTCGCTTGTGCATCAATTTCTGCTGGACGACCGTGGCTCAACGACGTCAATAGTGTACAATGTTATTCACTTAAATTTTAAAAGCATAATACTTTACAGTCGAAAATCTGTGTGTTCTTCTTGAGACTGTTTGCTGACTCACGCATTGTATTTTTACATACATACAATATCGAAACGTCCAGGGCGATCATTTAATGCCTTGTGCTCAGTTTCTTAGGCCTTTTTTATTGTAATTGTATAGCATAAAAGAACATCCAATAGTTCACCTCTAACATTTACAAACATGCCACACACTCACACAAACCGTACCGCCTAGAATACACTGCGAAAAGTTCATGTAATTACAGTAATTTAATCCACAGCCACAGCAAGGTGTTACCGAGCCGTGCTAGATTTTCGCAACCAAATGTCAATTTTCTATTTCCATCCTTCCGAGGGGCAAAGCCGTACGAACGGAAACGGCTACCAGCCATCACCGAGTGGTTTCCGAGCGAAAATAATTGCACACGGAGCGCTGTTTTGACACGTCGCCGCTTGACTGCCACTGTCCAATATTGATAAGTAACCTTGTCGAAAGCGGGCGCGTGTGGTGCGCTCGGGATGCAATAAAATTGCATCGCACTAATTCACGATCACCGCTCGTTAGTTCAAGGATACGAAGAAACCTCACTCCGGCCGGGAAAAACTCACAAACCCCTGCGGGGGGAGGGACGCTCGTAGTTGTCATTCGCACGATGGCAGATGCAAATTGCATCACATCCGTACGTTTCCGGCGTCCAAACCGCTGGAGGGTGCCCGTTCGGGGTGTTTAATTTTGCATCGCTTGACCCAACCGAACCGAACGACGGAGTGGGCTGGCCAACGGATTGACTGGTAAAGATTCGCTCCGAGCAGAGTTTTCGCACTCGCAAAAGGCCACAGGGAGGCTTGGTCGGCTTAGCGGCGGTAGAAGCTAGCGATCGGTCACCCTTACCGAATCTTCACACACACAGCTTAGGTTCAGGCGCTGGTGATTAATAAGCAGCGTCCGTAATGCAGTCACGATTATGATTATTTCGAGTGGTTGAGCGTCCCTAAGATCGGGCATGACATGGTGCGCGATTGTCGGCTCTCGAACAGAACGCGATCGTGCTTGGTTCTTGTGGCGCAGGTCCCTCGAAATTACCGTTGAACCGCCGGTCCGCTGCGAGTGTGGATCTCGTGCTCTCAAGCAAAAGGGTAATTATGTCACCCGGAGGAGCCTTGAATGCGGGAGGTGGTGGTGGTGGTGGGTCAAAATAAATAACCAACATTTACCGGTGTACATAGGCCATAGCAGCGGCTCCACACCGGCACTCCGGCTTCACCCGCGCTGCCTCGATCGGTGATCAATTATTTTATACTGTCAGGGAAGCGAACGACAGCTGATGGTTGATGGATGCGGTGGTACTTTACTGGAGGCATCTTTAACCGATGAATCATCAGCATTGTTGAGGTGGATGAATGACATTCGTGGTGGGAGTAAATTGGTCGGCATCGATGCTAATTCGAACCAGACAGATGGCAAATCGATGCATTATTGCTCTGGTAGGTGGGTTTGTGCGATTGTTTTACTTTTGGTTAGTAGTAAGAAACGAGGTATTAATAAGAAAAAAATGATTAGTAAAAATTAGTTTGTCTAATTTCAATGTTACAATTCATACAGGTTATTTTTTTCAAACTTTTTGATTTAAAGAAAAAACATTATAAAAAATCGAAATGATTTATCTGCTCCCAAAAAGCGGGTTCGTCGCTTCCAATACAACACCCCTGCTCGTTGAAGTCTTTTGTTATGCGCGTTATTTGTTCTTACCTTCCATGGCATTTGTCATGCATTTGCAAACGTTTAGCAGCTAACTATTAGCGGTAAACCCATACCAAAGCTTGGAGGATGGGCCCGGCTAAGCAAATCGCTTGGAATCTAGACGCGTGGTAAGCTGTTTCGAGGTGCAAATCTCCGTTCGGGCCGATTTTTGAGACGCAAAAACACACTCGAGGACAAATAGTTGAGCGAGTGAGTGAGTGCAGCTCTAGCCCTTGTACAAGCTACCTTTAAATGCAAATATCTCCCATCCAGCCGGTGGACATCGATCGGCTGTGGAGAGTGTGGAGAGTGTGAGCGCAAAATTTCGAAACACCATAAATCTTGTGCCAGTAGTGTGTCACACGGCACGGCTGCACATGCAACCGGAGCGCGAAGACTGCACATGTGCCCTCCGGTGAGGGGGGTGCTGTTGGTTTCGCGGAAAAGCGATCTCTCTAAGGGGACATAGGGAGGCTCATGAAGTACTCATTTTAAGCGGTGCAAAACAGATTTCGGTTTAACCGCTGACCGAGTGATTTGGCCGGTACGAGCTTGCCCGTGGAATGGAGCAGAGCGGTAGTGAGCAAGCGATCGAAAAAGGGGTTAAACGCTAGTGCAGCATTTAAATAAAATTTAAATGTGCTAATATGCTACAACTGAGCAATTACTGCCAGAATGCTTTACCCGCACTGGCTCGTTGGTCCATAAATTACATTCCTTCGCACTGGAGGGTTGATTTACCGAGTTGAAAAATGTGAAATACTGACCAGAGGAGATTAAATGAATTTTAATTATGTCACCATTAACGATGCACTCGGCGTGTTATTAATACGTACACAAGATGAACTAAATTAAGTAATATACAACCCGTGCTTCATATCACAATGGTAAGCCGAAAACAATTACTTCAAGCCGTCTCGTGCACTCGTGTTTCACAGGACGGTGAAGCAAATCAACACTCCCGCCACCAACACTGTGGCTGAGCTGACCACCACAAAGGCAAGGGTCAATGAGATGAAGTTACACGTAAGTGTTTCGATTCGTAGCAATTTGTAGCGGATTGGTGACCAGGCTGGGTATACCGTTCGCCATAGGTCACCCGGAGGGCTGCCGGACGGGTTCGTGCTGCACGGAAAGGATCGATCGCTTGTCGTCTCTGTAGGGTAATTTACTCCCGCCTGATCCCACCTTTCCAGTTATTGGGCGCTTACACGACCAGACACGGTGCAGCTTGTTCAACCAACTGCTGCTGCTGCTGCTGCACCTGTGACAATCCGTACGAGAAAAAAGTTTTCATCGTCGTGTTGGGCTTCTTCTGGTGGGATTGCAAAAAGGTTCGGCAAAAGCTAATTGTTGGTTCGCCTAAACAATGGGGTCACCGTGTGCAAAACGGTTCACAGCGTTACTCGGGGCTTTGTGTTGCGCGTGTTGGCTTTCAATGTGAGGCGGTGAGCATTTTATGGACAAGGACACTGTTTGGGGCTGGAAAAGAATGACGATTTGAGGGACAGATTTGGGACACAATTGTGCATGGCACACAATTTGGTGGTGTATGCTCCATGTGAAGCCGAGTTGATCGAGCGACCGTTTCGATGAAGGACATGAAGAATTGTTTTTAACGCAATTTTGTTGATCAACAGCATGCGCGTATGCTCTCATGCAACCATCTTTCAACGTAAAGACACAACAAAAATCTGCAACCAAAGCTTCATTTAGGTCGAATTAATTACAATCAAATGGAGTGGAATAATCGAAAGAACGTAGCGTCCTCAATAATGCTGACGGAAGGTGAGCGATATATTGCCCGACAGTGCAACCATTTAAATGGGGACTCCGTTTATTTCCTGAGAAAAAACTTTTCCCGAACGGAATACTAAACAATGCTTTCTAATGCCACAATATTCGCACCCCGGTAGCATTCGTGCACTCGAACTCGAACCCACTCGAGCGCAACTTTGTAGTGGAATTGAAGTTGCATCGAGACGGCATTTCACCGGCATAAGTTACGACAGCAGCTGTTGGCGTGTTGACAAGCGCTCGGACGCTGGTGGTTCGATGATGTTCGTCAGTCAAGCGTTCGTCAAGCATAATGTCAACTGGAAGCGTGTAGGCAGAAAGAAAATTGCAGGCAGTGCAACAAAAAAAAAAAAGCGGCGTGTACGTGATGAAGCTTGCCCACTGCTCACCCACCTGAGCGTCGGGTGACAAGAAGCTTGGAAAGTGATTAAGAGACACTTCCAAACGGTTTGATATCTATATTTTATGTAGTTAGACGGACGGACGACTGTGTGGATCGTGAGCATCAGGTGACTGAGTTGTTTGTGGCGCACGGGAGTCGCTTTCAATAATTGCAGTCGGCGTGATAAGGAGTTTCTTGCGAAGGGATGATGAATCGATGTGATTGTGGAATAGGGTTTTGTATGGAGAGGATGATCGGAACTGTGATTGATTGATCGGTGAGTTATGTGATGGCGAAAGAAAAAACCGTGGACGGTTGGAACTGATATCAGTGCCGAAAGGGGGATGGTATGTGCTAATATGGGATGCCAAAGTGGAGGTATCAAGATGTTCGTTTGGGCAACCTTAAAGAATTAATTAAGATTATCATAATTGGATTCTAATGAAGTTGTTATCAACTTTTTGAAGGCACAACTTGATCCCGTCATCTCGGAAATTCGGCAAACATAAAGAGTTGCACGTTAGCCCTGCTACCATGGCATCTCAGGAGATCGTTCGTTCATTCGAATGAAGTCTTGGCATAGACCTCGGTTTAATCATTTCATAATGAGCTCGCATCTCCAGCGTATAGGACTTGAAGACTCCTGTGGCTGGGGCCTCGGATACCATGACATAGCTCATCTTATATGAGACTGCTCGACCCGCCTTATCGGATGCAGTTCGGGACATTGCCAGATCGACTAGCGTTCCTATTCGGATTCTTCTAGGGGGCGAAGATGATGACTACCTGTCGTACATTGTTGAGTTCTACCGAACGAAAGAAATGGTGGCATAGTACTTTTCCTTCCTTCCTTTCTTCCTTCCACTCCTACTGTTTGTCTGTATAATGTATTGTATATCACTTGTATGACGATGAATGATTGGGTTAATGAATGAATAGATGATAGAGACGGCTTAGGCAAAATTTCCTAAAGGATCCATAGCAAAGACAAAGCGAAGAAGTTTAAAATTAGAGTGCGAAAGGATCACAGGCTCTACTAATAATAGAGGAACACAAAAAGAAAATGCTCCAAGCTCGGAAGGGGTATGATGTCCACTAATGTAGACACTGATACATGATACAGACTCTCGCTAAAAAAAGGACTACGAGTTTGGGTGAAGGAACTACAATCAACAGATCGGGCTCACTCGGGATAAGGTGCCCTGTCACGTTTTAGAGAAGACAATGTCTTCAAATCAACATGAATCGTAACTTAGTTTGCAATTCTATTTTGCAACCTATTTTAAAGCAATACGGTGTTTAATATTGAATATAAAAAATTGTAAAGCAAAATATTCAACATAGACATACTCCGGGCTGTTGTGATAGTTGGATAGAGATAGACGGCTAACATGCCAAGTTATAGGCAATGACAATATAATCTCTGTGTTCTAGGTGAATAGGCTCATCCAAAAATCTTCAAGCGTTTGTGAGGCATGAGTCGTTTGTTTCGAGTGTGCAGCCAAAATTATTTCCATTTACACAAGTTCACATTGACAGGACATAACGGTGTCCGTTGAGTAAAGCTTGTCTCTACCCTTTACTACGATAAGCTTACAAAACGTAAATGATGAAGGGTAATATTTCTTCACCGGTGTGAAAATTAAAAACGCCACCCTACGCCACCCTCTGGAAAGCACGATTTGTGGCCTGTGATCTCGTTAGAAATGACTAAAATCGGTTCGCTAATTGACAGGAGCGATACGTTTATGATTACATAAAATTATGGCATTAGCCATTTGATAATTGCGTACGTACATTCGTTCACCCAGTCCCAGGCACCGTCGGGGGTTCAGTTTAATAATCTTTGCACCCAACTTTTTCCCCTTGAGTTTTTTCTTTGCAAAATGGACCAGGGTGGCACTCACTCTCTCTCTCCTTCTTTCTCTGCACGCAGACGATGCAAGCTGGGGGCCGATTTTTCGAGTTCGGTGCAGCAGACCACAGCAACCTAACAAGCGTTCTCGGGCAGCGTTCGTTCCTGCAGCGTCCGTCACATCGGATAACAGGTTTGTTTCGCGTCCGCCGGACCAGATTAGAGCGGTGCGTCTAGGAAGAGAAAGAGCCCGGACGGCTCTCGGTGGCCTGTATGGCTTTATAGAGCAGAATGTTGCAATCGCGATCGCGGTACAGGCGTGTGTCAGTGTGGTTGCAGTCGTTCGAGCTGGTCGGATTTGGTGACAATGTTTATGAGTTCCATTTCTCCATCGACGAACGGCGACGACAGGCTGCCGTTGAGGTGAGCGAAATGTAGTTTGGTTTGGTGAAGCTTTGGAAGCAAAAGCACACACGCACGCAGCGCTGTAGAGCTGCAATGGTGCTCGCGATCGATCGTCTATTGATTGGACAAGATGCCATTTCAATCAATGCGAACGAACGCCACAAACCTGATGACCCACTGACATGCGGTAAAAATGCCCGTACACCTAATAAACAACGTGTCAGGGCCAAATGTGAGCAGTGAGTGTACTTCTTAAGGATTAGTTTAAGTGGGCCGGTGGCGCAATGAGCTGGTTGGACGGTAAGAAATGCTTATTTTCGGTTGCAATAATAATTTGAACGTTTTTTTGTCGTTTTCTAGGGATTTTTTTTTGCGACGATTGAAGTTTAAATACTAAAAGTCTCTGTAATAGAGCAAACTTATCAATCTACTCACAACAACATGTATTTCCAAATATTGTATTCAGAATTGGATAACTTTTTTCCCTAGATTTCTTGCAAGTTATGGAGTTTTTTTAACACTTTTCCAGATACGATTGGATTTGTCCCACAATTATTTAATAATTTCCTTAACATTTAAGGATTCATGTGAAAACAGTTTTGAGTTGTGACTATTTTCTGGAAAGAAAACTTGATGAGGTCTGTAGGGTTGATATTCTAGTTAGCTAACATAAATTAAAAGATACGTTTCAAATTTCTTTGAAAACAGAAAATTTGTGTAATTATGTGATAAACATGAATGTTATGCTTAAAGCACGAATATTTAATAATAAAACAGTTAACATAATTTTATTTAGGATAATACGGCTTCAAGCCATCAAAATTAAAAAATAAAATAATAAATAATTTTATTTATCTCTGTTTATTGTGTGTAATGTTTAATAATTTTCAAATGTAATTCAATTATTAAAAAAGACATTAAAAATTCGAACGTTAAAACGTTAAAAAATCGAATATTCAAGAATCAGGCCAAACATACTACTTTAAAAAGTTTTGGGTACCTGCCAAATTCCTCCATATAACGTAACTATAAGAACACTCAGTGAAAATATTTTGCTCCGGTTTTGTAATGGCTGGAACAATTATTGAAAATTGCATGCAGCTTAAGACTATCTTTTTAAACGTAAACATATTTCTGAGGTAATTTACTAAACGGTTTTGCCTCCTTGCCATACAGTTTTAAGAAGAAAATGTGTGTTTTGTTATTTTGTACACGTTACAAAAAAAAACCTCAATTTTAGCTATATGCTCTAGTTCCTTTTTTTATTCTTAAATATTAGTTTTAAAATCTAGAAAAAAAATCAGAAAATTTGTGGGAAACCCATCAACACAACAAAAGACAGCATAAATCACCTCCGGCTCTTAGTAGGATATTAATACCTAGGGGGTGCGAGTTATTTTGGTTCGAAATTTTAAATCTAAATTCACACAAGCATTGGGATTTTTATGGGAAGATATTACCTTTCAGTTTGTCGTATCGAATTAACGTTTATTTTCAATTTTTAATGCTTAAACCCTTTGATTCCTGTCCGGTGGCCGATGCGATAACGGCGCCGGTCTTCACACGGCAGGACCGAGGTTCAAATCCCATCCAGATCGCCTCCCCGTATGTAGGGCTGACTACTTCACTACCGGTAAAATTAAGTCACAGAAAGCCAGAGACGAATTCATTAGAGCTAAACGTTAGAAGATTACGAGCGTTTAGAGCTAAAGTGAGTGCCGAAAAAGTTTCACAGCTGTCTTAGAGCCAGGAGGCTGTTTAGTTGTGATGACCAATGAATATTTTTAATAAGTGGAATCTTTCGAAAGCGATGAGCAAATAAGGCAATCCATTGGTTTAGTGTTTTGTATTTCCAAGCGAAGAGCTCTCTGAATTTGTTTTATTTTTATGATAATATTCTCACGATAGCTAATAAAAATACGTTTTGTGTAACTTAAAATGAAACATGAATGTAATTATAACGGCCCTTGATTCATTACCAAACACACATAGCAAACAGCCACGTACGTTGATATAGAATATTCAACCGAAACCCCATGATCCCTAGGTTTCCCCGTTAGTAGTCCTGGGGGTCAACCGGTGTCGGCCGGACGATTAATGTTGACGCTCATGGTACGGCGGACGGGAAGGTTGCAATGTTAATAGTGCCGATACATTAACTATCGTCGAAAGCGATCATTCATTTGTAGGCCGAGGCAGCCGCAGCGCTAAGGTTAGAGGCCTCCTGCATCCCTGGTGGGTGCCCTACCAGGGGGTGGATGGGGTGGTGGTTTGTAAGCGCGTCGATCTGGGAACCTGCGAATCATCCATGATTCCCCGCATCATCGGGCAGTGGGGCAGAAACAACACCGGCTAAGATCGGTATCGACTGAACCGTTCGCAGCGTCACGGCGTTAACCTTTTGCTCGGATCGCACGAATCGTTTTGAGCACCGGCAGCAGCAGCAGCAGCAGCAGCACCAGACGTTATTGATTTTGCACTGGCCCTACACGGTACCTTCATTACGGAGCGAAACGCGAGTCAGCTGGTTCGCAGGAGACGAGCCGTTTGAAGGATAGGTTAGATGTTGTCCTCTTTGTCTTTTCATCTCCAGCACGCCGACTGTGTTGTGTGCAGTCCTGCTAGAAAAATTTGCACCGAAAGCAACGAACGTACCAGCGTACCACCAGCCAAAGGGACATCAGGCATTGCAACGCGGCCTGAGGGAAAAGAAAACCTCAACACGTGTTGCTGGGTCTCTGTGGAGCGTGGAGTTGGGAAAACAGGCGCACCCTACCACCCTTGATTGTTTGGAGGGACTCTTTCGTGCGAGCCGATTCAGCAAGGGACGAGCGAAACAGCAGGACCCCCCGTGCATTATGTAATCCGTTTAATTGTGCACGTAGTTCAAATGGTTCAGAATTTGCATACGCGATCACTGACCCGATTCAGGCCGATTCCGCCGATCGATCCGCGGTTCGATCGATGTGTGTGTAATACTTTTTTTCGCAAGCGTTTGGACGTATTCACCCTGCAACGAATTTCTCGATGGGTTAGAGTTTTAGTATACGTGCATCACAACGGGGAATGAAAGACTTCCATCATAATGCCGAGAGATCTCTCTGCAGCGAACGCTCCGTTCCTTCTTAGGGTTCGTTTTCGTGTAGCAGTCAAAGGCGATAAGGGTGTAATTGAGTGGCCTGTTTTGTAGTGTCTGTTGTGGTGAGGTTCGAATCGGACCCGTGCATTGCTGTGGAGATTATGCAAATTGTCAATCAGTTGGTGCTTTCAGAGTCACGTGAAGTGATCCTAGGTGTCCAGGTGTGATTCTTAGATTGTTTAAAGTTTACTTATTATCAATCGTTCTAAATTGTGACGAGTGATCTTCAGTCACGAAATTAAATTGTCCAATTAAATTGAATTTAGTGGCACTTCTAGTTATTTTTGAAAGATTGGTATAACTTCTGCTATTCTCCATGTCAAAGCTAATTGTATTTGAGTAGTATTATAACATTTTTATTAAAATAATATTCTAACTTTGGATTGGGATGAAACTTAAACTATAAGAGAAAGGACTCAATGAATTAGAATCTGGTCGAATTGAACGTTCAAGAAGCATTCTCCAAAAATATCGTGAGGATTTACATCAATTTTATGATACGTTAACTAGGATTGCCCTGCAAAGTTTTTTCAGCTTTTACCTCAGAAGGTTTGGATAAGGTCTTCCTATAGAGAATCTCAAAATTCCTCCACTAGAGTATCTTGATCTCTTCTGTTTTAAGTTGGGAGTTTTTTTGTATGTTCAACGCGCCCATCGCGGTGCAGTTATTTATCGGAAGCCAAAATGTTCATACTTTTGCAGTAATTGTCTAATGGATGGTTCAGTTTCATACGTTTAGGCTGGCTTACAACGTTGATCCTTTTCAGGATATTTGGAACCGTGTAGAAGAATGCCTGTGGCTCCTGCATCCCACTGTCTTAAGGAAAAATACCGTCCGACAATAAGACCTTAGTTTTTTCGTAATTTTCTACTGCATAAAAAGGGTTGTAACACTCTCGGTTGACCCAAATCTATTACCTATAAGATGCTTTCGTGTAGTTTCAAAATTAATAAGACGTTGTAAGATTTGATGCAGTTATAATCGGTCTGCAGGAAATGTTAAACAGTTTTCCAAAAAATTCGTTCAGGGATAACAATTGTAGTTCTTCGACTGGTAAAATACTTATTTAATAGGTCATGGTTAACCCTATCCTCTAACTTCCCTAACCCTAACTTCAGTTATTTACG